>NC_064620.1:413288489-413591519 GCF_023898315.1 Schistocerca nitens
CTCAGAGCCATTTGAACCATTTGAACTGCTAGTTGGGGATCTAAAGCAGATAGCATTAGAACTACAGCACAAGCACTTGTATATCCTGTCGCCGAATACTTTTCTCCTGTTTGGAATAGAGGTAGCCATGTCAACAAAATAGATACTTCTCTAAATGATACTATGACAAGAACTCTTAAATCCACACCAGCACCACGGCTGTCAGTCCTAGCCACTGTAATCCCTCTGTATCTCCGACGGCAACAAGCAGTGACACGTCAATGGATGAAACTCGAAAGAGCCAGCGACTTGAGCAATTCTCTAAACATTGAACAGCCTACCACGCACCCTACTAAAACCTACTGAACCAATCAACATTGAACAGCTTGCCATGCACCCAACTGAAACCTACAGAGCCAATCACAGCAAACGCTGGCCAATTCGCTCCAGAAATCTAAGAGATGAATGGAGCAATCACTAGACGTCCTTTCATGATCATAAGAAGTTAGGTCATATAGATTCGACCATCAGATTGCCGGATGCGAACGAACCAAGAAATATGTGTAGCTTCCTCTGTCATATCACAACTGGCCACAACGTGACCAAAGCAATGCTATTCACGTGGGGAATTACCGATTATGATCAGTGCGACTGCGCAGTATCAGAACAAACACTGGAGCACATTTTACACGACTGCCGAAACATAAAATTCATCTGTACGTTGTAAGACTCCAGCAATTGACTGGATGAAGTCTTTGGATATCCAGTTATGGTGGGCACTGGTTATCCCAACTTCTTTTATTTCACTATTGCTTCCACAAATACATGTATGTAGGTGTACCTGCTTGTACTAATTAATATTGTTTTGTCTTATCGCGTATGAATTTAAGCATATGTACTTGTAAAATATAATGCTGTCATACATCCGCTAAACATTAAAAAAACGAATTTTTGCCTACCGCTTTTAAAAATTATTTTTTATTCTAAAAATCAAATCGTCCTTAATATTATTCCGAATTGTTGTTATTGTGGTTTTCAGTCTGAAGTCTAGTTTTATGCAAGTGGTCTACCTTGTAGAAAGTTCTCAATTTCTGCATACTTACAGCAATCTACATCCATCTCAACCTGCTTGCTATATTGAACCGTTCGACGCGCTACTCGAGGCCTAAACCTCCCGATTTCCCTTCATTGCTTCTTCCCTGCTGAATTCAGTATCTCCACATTAGTTATCCAATCTATCAACCGAATCTTCAGCATTCTACTGCAGCACCACGTTTCAAATAGTTATATTCTCTTCTTGCCCAATTCCTTTGTCATCTACGTTTCGCTTCTGTACAAGGCTAAACACTACATAAACACCGTCAGAAAAGACTTTCTATCGTTGAAGTTTATACTCGGTGTCAATAAATTTCTCTCTTTCACAAACTATCTTCTTCCTATTGCCAGTCGCTACTTTATATCTTCTCTCCTTTGGCCATTGTCTTTAAGTTTGCTACACAAATATCAGAAATCTACTGCTCTTAGTAGCGAATCCTCTTAGTCCTCGGCATGACCTGATTTGATTTCGTTACGAGTCTCGCCCTTTTCTTGCTTTTGTTTTGACGTTATTATATCTTACCAAGATAAAATTCACTCCCTTCAGTTGCTCTTCTAATTCCTTTATATTAAGATGCACTATGAACACCTGCAAATTATTTTCCGTTAATCGGAGTGCACCTGCTGGCTAAACCAGACAGGAAGTCTAAGTTACAGCCAATCTTATCAAATGATTAACATATAAAAATTCATAAAATAAAAGTAGACATTGGAAAATAAAACTTCAACAGCCGAAAGTTCATGCTACATCCTTAATCCCAATACCAGCTAGTCATAGTTGATAATTAAAAAATGTGAAACAGATAAATTAATAATCACGTCTAAAACATTGGAAACAATACATCCGAGACACCATGAAATTCAGAGACTCTCCATCTTCACAGTTGGTTCATTACTGGAAAACGACTAAGTCGTTGGCACAAAACTATACAGCAAATTTTCTCGTTTTGTCCAATCTTAGCATGCACCACTAAAATTTTGGAGATGAAGTTGAAACCATCACAACTGGAACCAGTAGGCTAAACACCTGCTTACACATATTCGACAAAGCAGTTACATTTTGTGATTCCAGAGCAACATTACTGATAGTTACCAAGGCAGAAGATCCAACAACCATTAAAGTTAGAGAAGTATAAGAGTTAATGAAATGACTGAAACACAAGAACATGGCACTTGCAATTCAATGAATGCTATGTTATTAATGAAAAAGATTTTCTAGCCACACGTGGCACAAAATTAACAGCAAATTTGAAGAAGAATTAAAACGATCCAGTAAAATTTTAATGTGAAGCAAAACATCATGGACGACTCGGTACTGGCTGATGGACCAAGAAGAGAAGCAGTAGCCATATTCTACTTGACTACTGAACATGACTGGCCGCCCATCTACATACAATCTACATGCTGTAGTCTCCATAATATCACTAGATTTGTTCGATCATGAACCAAGAACATTTAAAAGAGTGTACAAAATCAGGTGATTATAACTCAGACTTAACATCATCGCACTGGAAGCAAGAAACGAATTACCATAAGTCAAGTGCCAGAACGTTAAAATAATAATATAATACGATATAATACTCCTTTCTCGTCATAGGCCTAGCTACGTTGGCGATCGCAAATTTTACAGTTTTTATTTCTTTTCCCTGGAGATTAATCCCTTTTGCAAGTTTCTCCTTGGCTTCCATGTATCCCGACAAAAATACTGATTGCTCCGAGGGCCACCCAAATTCGGTTTTTCGCCCACGTTCCGCCCGACCACAGCTTTTGCCATTACAGTTTTGCACTGTTTTGTCGAAAATCAGCGCAGTTAGAATCTATAGCTGTGGAAACACAACTTAAATCTTACCCTTCGGTAAAAATAGCCACTAACCACTAACAATCATGCCATTTTTAAGAAAAAATAGCTGTGTTACGAAACAACAGCTTCATCATCAGATGGCTACACACATTTAAAATTACATTACTTTGTACCAGTGATTGTGTTTAAAGCTCCGCTGGTGCTGGACTCTTTAGGAAAAAAATAAAAAAAAACAAATCTAACACAAGATTTTATGGTAAATGCACCTAATAATGCACGGCAATAACATGAAAAACTTCCTTCGTGTAGGTAGCTCGAAGAACAAAGGTCCAAATGATGCTGAATCGCCACAGATACGTGACAGAAGGCCAGGATTGCGCTAGAATGGTTCGATGAGCATGATAGTGAACTCAAAGTGACGTATAGCCCACCAAATTCGCCTGATATGGACCCGATTGAACACATTTCGGACGTTGTGGGGCACCAAATCAGCACCTACTAATCAGCGGCTCGTAATTTATGGGAATAGTATGATCTGTACATAGACGTCTGGTTCCACACGCCTCCAGAAACCTACCCAAGGCCTTGTTGAATTCACGTCACGCACAAGTGTTTCTCAAAAGTGGACCAAAACGGTATTAAATAGGGGGTCATTATTTTTTGGCTCATTATATTACTACAGTCCGACTGCTATTGGTTTAATCGATCCGCGTTACATATTCAGTTCATTACAAATATTTCTGACGGATTCGTTCTTTTTGAGCACGACATGACCACCGTGTCATCAGGAAAGCTTTTTCGGTATCGTATCGGCTCTTCTATATACTCAGAGTGGCTCTTTGCCAGCACCCACGTCCTGTGCTCAATGGACGCCTCAAGAGCCATTTCATTTCTCTTGTAATGTCCCGAGACACTACGGCCCCGGACGTCCGACCTCTGTCCCTTATCTACGCTAACAAGAACTGTCGCTAAACTGTTTTTTGGAATTATATTAAGTCTCTCAGTCACTGATACGCTCTAGACTCATGACTACCCTCATCACTGGAAGGGTCACGACCTTAGCTACTGACTTTTCTCCACCTGCAGCGGTAGTTAAGGTTTTTTGGTCTCCAGTCCCTGGTTAACCGTGTTTGCAGGTAATTTCTCAGTTCTTCTCGCATTTCGATTTTTATTTAGCTTAAATTGGACATACTCGGTCAAGTCACATTAATGTAACCCCTGCCTATGTTCGACATCAGCGTCCAATAACCATTCACAGACGGTGGATGGTAGTACAAGTATTGTACGGTACATAATGCGTGTCAGGGGAACGCGAACACACTGCAATCGTTGCAACAATCCAGAAACGCAGCGATTTATCTGACGTCCAAAAGGCCACGATCATTGGCTTTCGGACATTTCCCAAACAGCTAGGTTTATAAACAGTTCGCGTGACGCTATGGTTAGTGTATACCGTGCATGGCAAAATAGCTCTGTTCAAACTGGAGTTGAGGTAACTGTGGAGCATGGGGCATCACGGGCAACAAATTCCAAGGGTAAATGAGAGCTGCGGATATTTGTACGGGCGAACAGACGTTCAAATGTTGAGCATCTGACCGCTCAGAAGAGACAAGATGCTATCAACATTGTCTCCTCAACCACCGTCCAGCGAACGTTTGTTGCGTATGGAACTCCGCAGCAACCGCCTGTTTCATGCACCCATGCTGACTGCTGTTCAGCGGCGACGAAGGCTGGTTCAAATGGTTCAAATGGCTCTGAGCACTATGGGACTTAACATATATGGTCATCAGTCCCCTATAACTTAGAGCTACTTAAACCTAACTAACCTAAGGACATCACTCAACACCCAGTCATCACGAGGCAGAGAAAATCCCTGGCCCCGCCGGGAATCGAACCCGGGAACCCGGGCGTGGGAAGCGAGAACGCTACCGCACGACCACGAGCTGCGGACACGAAGGCTGGAATCAGCACATCAGTACCGTAACCGGTCGTCCACTGAGTGGCGACAGGGGCGTTTTCAGATGAATCACGTTTTACGTACAAGGTGTACAACTTTGCTTCCGCCGTTTGCCGATAGGTGGCGACAAGGTTAAGTAGCGGTCGAAAGAAACACATCGCAGGCATCAGGCAGTTAGCTAGGACCTCGGTCAACATAACCTCATTCAAACATTAGTCGATTTGTGTCTGCATCATAAAGTTATTCTCGATTGAAAATGTTTTACGAGCCTCATTCTCGTCATTTGCGGGAGGTATTTCTGTTTTGTTTCAGTATGAAGAAAACAGTGGCTGAGTCTCATCGAATGTTCTCAAGTACGTATGGTAAGGACGCTATTAGTGAAGGAACGTGTCGTGAGTGGTTTCAACGCCTCAAGAACCGAGATTTTTAGCATCGTAGACCGGCATAGTGGTGAAAAAGAGAAAGTTTTCGAAAAAGGCAGAATTGCAGACACTGCTGAGCGAAGACTCGCGTCAAACTAAAGAAGAATTGGTACGATTAGTGGGAGTGACGCAGCAAGTTATTTCAAAACGTCACAAGGCTATGGGCATGATTCAGAAAGAACGAACTTAGGTCCCTTGTGAGCTGAAACCAAGAGACGCTGAACGGCGTTTGTGTGTCTGTGAACCGTTGTTTCAGAGGCAAAAACGGAAGGGATTTCTGCATCGCATTGTGACCGGAGACGAAAAATTTGTTCATTACGATAATCCTAAACTCAAAAAATCATGGAAATATCCCGTCTATGCTTGCACGTCGGCAGTCAAACTGAATATTCACTGCTCCAAGATTATGCTCTGCATTTGGTGTTACCAGCTCGGCGTCATGTATTATGAGGAGTTAAAACCAAGTGAAACAATCACAGGTGCTCATTATAGAACGCAGTTTGAGCAGAGCAGTAAAAACAAACGGCCGCAATACAGCGAGAGGGACGATAAAATAATTTAGCAGCACGACAACGCTCGACCCCACCGTTCAAAAGAGGTCAAAACGCACTTGGAAACGTTAAAACGGGAAGTCGTACCCCGCCCGCCGTATTCTCCAGACATTGCTCCCTGTGACGATCACCTGTTTAGGTCAATGGAGCATGGCCTGGCTGATCAACACTTCCGATCTCAAGAAGAAGTTACAAATTGGATCGATTCGTGGATCGCTTCAAAAGATGAACAATTTTTTCGACGCGGGATTCGTACACTGCTCGAAATATGGGACAAAGTAGTGGCCAGCGATGGAAAATACTCTGGATGATACATGTGTAGCTAATTTGTTTCATTAAAGCCTCAAATATTGGAGGAAAAGACGGTGGAAGCAAAGTTGTACACCTTGTAGTATAGGGCAGATGGACGTTTACGTGTACGGTGTGCAACGGCTGAAAGCAAACTCCCTGCATCTATCCTTGGGGACCATATCCACCCCTACATGCAGATTGTTTATCCGTGGCACGATGACATCTACCAGGAGGACAATCAACGTCTGCCACAGCTCACAGTGTACGTGAGTGGTTGCAGGAGCACCAGGATGTGTTTACCGTACTCCCCTGGCCATCTATGAATGTATGGGACCACAGTGATCGGGCTGTTCGAGCTGATGATACTCAACGGAGAAACGTAGCGCAGCTGGTCAAGGCACGGGAGTCGTCATGGCTCCACATCCCTGTTGGTACCTTTCAGAAACTCACTGAGTCTCCTCCTGCACTTCTCACCGCGGTCTGCACTGCTGTATGTCGTTATGTGGTCACATAAATGTGAGTAGACACAGTATTATTCGGCAGAGTGTCAGAAAGCTGTTAAATTTTATTATTCTGCTATATGCCATACAAACTGTCAAAGTTTACATTTATTCCTTGTTGAAACGCACTACATTGATCAATGATTACATCAGACACAATGTTTTCAGGGGCGCCTACCAGTCTACACTTTCTAGTTTGTTACCTAATCTTGTCAATTCTACATAAAGGTGACACATATCTAACTGTCAAAAAATTTTACATTTGATGACGTTTATGTAATTTAGTTACAGTCTTCCACGAATACTTGGGAAAATCCCACGCAGCCGCCGTGCTCTTGTGCTTCCCACAACCAAATCACGCTGCCATTCGACGATCATCCAGCACTGTAAATTTTTGTTGGAAGTGACGTTAACGTCATAACAGTATTGTAATTTTGCTAAACTGCCTGTGTTAAACCATTGACAGGTTTATAGGTTTAAGGAATACGCGGTAAACGTAAACGTGAACAGTCGGGCAACCGATCAGAAGTCTGGTGACGTAATTGTAGCCTCCGTCGGCGGCAGTTCTACGCGCGTGAAATAAACAAGTGCAGTTCGCCGTGTAACCATTGATCCGTAAGCGCATATCGACGTCTATAATGAGCCCTGTAAAGGCGGCCCACAATGCCGGACCTTTTAGTGAGGAAAGCGGACCGTGGTAGTTCGCCTGGCCGGCCGTGATAATTACCTCCAATTACTAGCTGCTCCAAAACTACGGAAATGCCGTTTCCAGTTAATGCTTTCGAACGAATCGTTGTGGAACACCAATATTGCACCTATTTCATGTAGTTGGTCTCAAGTACAAAAAGATTACGTTTGTCACTTTAAGGTGATTTATATTCGTCTCCAACTACATCTATATACGGTGCGTGGCGGAGGGTACCTCGTACCACAACTAGTATCTTCTCTCCCTGTTCCACTCCCAAACAGAACGAGGGAAAAATGACTGCCTATATGCCTCTGTACGAGTCCTAATTTCGCTTATCTTTGTCGTCTTGCCGCGAAATATAAGTTGACGGCAGTAAAATTGTACTGCAGTCAGCCTCAAATGCTGGTTCTCTAAATTTCCTCAGTAGCGATTCACGAAAAGAACGCCTCCTTTCCTCCAGAGACTCCCACCCGAGTTCCTGAAGCATTTCCGTAACACTCGCGTGATGATCAAACCTACCAGTAACAAATCTAGCAGCCCGCCTCTGAATTGCTTCTATGTCCTCCCTCAATCCGACCTGATAGGGATCCCAAGCACTCGAGCAGTGACTGGGAAGTGGAGCGCAGGGTATTTGTGACTGTGTTGGTCAGACTGAAACATTCATTTTGATTAATTCTTCAGTTTTACATGTCATAAGGACGCAACTGCAGGTCTTCAGATTTGGTCGAGAGCTTAGACCGAACGTCTTCAAAATGAAATCTGCACCGGAAGTCAGAACTTTACCCAGGTAGGTCAGAGCCGCGTCGAGCTACGGAATTACTGAGGGTGCAACACAAATAGGAAGCACAAGCGATTTTGCTACGAAACTTTGATCGGAACAGCTAATGTGAGCTGTGGGACGTTTACACCTCCTTGTCACTCAAATCAACACACGACTGCCTGGCAATACTGATATTCAAGACAAACCACAGAGGACGTACACTTACGCAACAATTTGAATGTTTCATCATCCGGCCGCTGTGGCTGAGCGGCTCTAAGCGTTTCAGTCTGGAACTGCGTTGCTTCTGCGGTCGCAGGTTCGAATCCTGTCTCGGGCATGGATGTGTGTGATGTCGTAAGGTTAGTTAGGTTTAAGTAGTTCTAAGTCTAGGGGACTGGTGGCCTCAGATGTTAAGTCCCATAGTGCTTAGAGCCATCTGAACATTTTTTTTTCAATGTTTGAGCAGCAATAAAATGACTGGTCACTTAACACTTCGAGAAAGTAAAATTCTGGTATCAAGGAATATTAAATTTCAAGACAAACTTCGGTATCACACAGCTGGTAACTATTAATATATACATTGTTGGCAAGCGACGCTACATATAAACACAACCACCTTGTGGAGCTGACTAACACACTGATTAGTATTAACAAACCACATTCATAGCAGACTTAGTTACCAATATAACAGGTATATTACCATGCATCCAGTTAGCACTAATGTTACTATGAATTAGCAGTCACAGTAGCGGGCGCTAACTTACACCCAAGTTGACTCTCAATCTACGTCACTCATTCGCTGTCTATTAGTTTTAATAGCGGCAGCGTCACTTACAAATAAGGCAAGCAGTTGTAATATACAGCTATCGGGAAATAACCCTCTTATTTTAAGACGGCTAAAATTCCCCTTTCTACCTGAACTGTCAGAGCAGCAGTTTCACTTCTGTCTGGTCGCCCAATACGGTACCGACTGTCTAAACAATGTTGTGAACAGCGTTGTACGTGTCAGTTGGAATGGTGAAAAATTGCCGTCGGATGTTGTGTTTTTGCCATTCCTAATGAGGTTGGACGATGGTGTAGACTTGCGACTTGAGGCAACTCCACAACGAAGAAGTGAGCATCTGGGAGCCCAAGCATGACGGAAGTGGGGGTACAGCATGTGACCCCTCACCAAACGATGTGCGCAAGAGATCTTTCACACGTATTGCAGTATGGGGTGGAGCGCCATCCTGCATAAAGATCGTATCTTCCAGCAGGTGTTTATCAACTAGGTTATGGATGATGCAGGTCTGATATACATCGACGTACCCTGCACTCGCCACGCTGACAGCCTGAAAAGCTGGACCGCAGCTCGTGGTCTAGTGGCGAGCGTTCCTGCCTCTGGATCACCGGGTCCCGTGGTCGATTTCCAGCAGGGTGGGGGATTTTCCAATCCCGGGAACCAGGTGTTTGTGTTGTCCTCACCATATCGTCGTCATCATCATCATTCGTGACAGTGGCTAGATTGGATTGTGTAAACGTCGGGACTTTGTACGGGAGCTGATGACTGCGCAGTTGAGCGCCCCAGAAACCAGACATCATCATCATCGTCATCTGAAAATCTGCAACCCTCATTTCCTTGAAGTAAAGGGGTCGGATCATGATTTATGTGGTAAATCCTCCAAGCCACATCGTGACTTTCTCGTCATGCAATGGGGTTTGCACGACAGCTCTAGGCATTTTGATAGCCCTGATTCTGCAGGTGTCGACGTTGACAGACCCTCAGAATGTGAAATAGTCTTTGTCGGTTAAAAACACTTTCGACAAGCAACTATCACCTACCTCCCCCCCCCCCTCCCTCAGTTTTTGAACTGCTCACAACGTAAATGTTCTCAGTGTAACAAAATATTTAGCTAACACACCATGGTGACCCTGGAATTTTTACAGACAGCATTGGAGGCCTTCGTGCTCTCCCTACAGTAGCGGAGACTTCACCATGCGCAGATGACGCTGCTAAAGTCACCATTTCTTTCTGAACTGTCCGAACCGCAGTAGTACTTTTGTCTGGTCGCCCACTACAGTCCCGATCGTATAAACAACCCGTGTCTTCGGACTTAGTGACACTTGTCAAAGGATTGCATCCGTCTAAGTACCATTCTCATGGCGGTGGGATCGTAAGACTGCAGTAGCGGTTTCCACATTCTGATAGTAAAGCTTCACTAGCACCGCCTTTTCTGGTAAACTCAATATGCCGTGATTGCTGGAGCATTTGACTCCCTCTAGCACTACAGCTCATTTTATACGCCAGTGCCATCTGTTGGCCTATTTTTGCACTCGCTTCTGGTTTCAATAAAACCCCATGTCATCTCAGGAATGAGTGTCAAGTTTTATCTCGCTACATATATTATTCCGTGAATTAATGCGTTTTCAAATGTTAACGGCATTTTGGGTGAACCTCTGTAAGTAAAGTACTGCTCAAAGTTAGTTTTGACGGGGAAAGTGGTCATATAATCTGAATATCTTAAGGGTTCACGAGGAAGCCTAGAAGACCAAACAACATTACATAGATTAACATGTAAATCTTAATTACAGCACAATAAATCTTCACACAAACACACACAGATTGCCTAGCATGAAATTCTTCAGAGAAATATCAGGGCTTATCGAACGTACAATTGTCACCACTTGGGCGAATGGAGCTCAATGTCAGTTTTTTTTTCTTTACTCACCAAATGGTATCGTCCTTGGATCGTAATCAAAATTACACATGCAATTTCTAACATCAAAATCCGCAAGAACGATCAAGACTCAACGATTGTGTAGCCACCGCCACGTGAACAATGGATGTCAATGGCAAATTTCCGTACTCACATTGTAAGATCGTTCTTGGATCATAATCAAAATCGCACACACAACACCCAGCCATAACCTGTTTAGGATGGATGTGGTTCATTGCCCCTGCAGCAATCTCGAGGTGAGTGCCTGAACACAAAGATCAGACGAAATATGGCAAACAAACTCAATTAATTACATACCATTTAATTAGGCACATCCAATTGGTTTGAAATGAGCACAATGGGCTAGTTAAAAAACTATGTCCGAACCACTGAATCTCTGAAAAATTACCAAAAAAGGGGGTCACAACATCACCCCAACTGGTTCAGGATAGAAAAGGATGGATTAGTAATTGTAACTACAACATACATGATGCTTCATCATTCAACCTGGATGAGATGACCACACAGTCCGTCCATTCTCTTTGCAAGCCGAAACCCTAATACTCAAAATGGTGAGGAATCACATAACAGTCACTTCCAACTACTCATAAGATGGCTAGGCGGGGTAGGGTGGTGGGATAAGGAGGCTGTAGACTGGGGTATCCAATCTTTTAGCATACCTGAGCCACTTTGGAAGAAGAATATCTCTGGGCCGCAGATAATATGCTTAACAAGAAAGAAAAAAAGGGTCCGTTGGAGGTATATATATTAAGGCCGAGTCTACACGTTGGCAGAAACAATGTGACCGAACATTAAAGGACGTTTGACCAATATCGATACGCCGACCACACGTTGGTGCCAATGGTGTTTGTTTTCCGTCTTTGCTGTTTCAGAATCCAGATTGATTGTTCGTTCGGTAGTTCATCCACCCGTCGTTGTCATCGCATTTATTTCCAGGCTGACTTTTTCGAAATGTCTCTAGAACAGTGAAGCAGTATTATTCACGCTCAAAACTGCAGATGCACCGGCCGTGATGTTGGCTCCAATGTGTCGGTGCTGTCCCTTAAACATTGACCAATGTTGGCGCCAGCGTCAGCACCAATGTTTGGACGAAGGGTACCATCGTGTGACGGGAGTTTCAGATTGAATATATTCAGTTTATCGTAACTTTTCGTGAACGCAATTTTATGGCTCATGTCTTGGTCCGCATTAATACTTGCTTTGGGCTGCACGCGGCCCGCGAGTCACGTGTTGGACACCCCCGCTGTAGACCAATCCATAGTGAACACTAGCCACTAAAGATGTGTCTCTGACCTGAAATTCCTCTTTGCGCCTCTGAAATACCACTGCTTTACTCACAAAACCATACAACCAAACACAACTAATAGCAACATGTTAAGAAAAGGAAAACTGGATGTGCCCTACAAAACAAAGTAGCAAAGTTGTGTCCCTTCCTTCTTCAAAGGCCATAGGTACCAGTACAAATTATAAACAAACTAATGCGTCATTGATAGTAAAAACACAGTGTACCATGAGTAAAAGTAATGCCAAACACAAAGACAGAACTCAAAAGAGACACTAATCGACAAAAGGCAGAAACTTAAGTCCGGTTAGCACCAGTATGCTCAACAGGCACAGCCAACACCTTTAAGACAAGTTAGTAAAACACAGCTAGCTAACTTAGCACTCGTAAGACATGGCTTAAGCCAAGTCTTCGGACAAACCATAGAGGGGCACACACGCTGATGAAAACAATTATCACAATAAAGGTCCAATTGAATTTGATAGACACACATATATAAAAGTAACTAGCCGAAACTTAAAGCTCTTTCGGGAATTGTTTTCGTAAGCCATACCTCCTCGGTCAGGTCAAACAGGAACAGACCCAACCAAGTGGACATTTAACCCACTAATCCATAATGGTGCAACCGGTTATAATTAATACAGTCACTTTCAATTACGGTTGCTTAACACTCTAAGCGGAACCAGAAGCGAGACTAGAGGCGGGGCGTCTTCACTGTTCGAACCCTAACCGCTCAGTCCACCCACCTCGGTCAGCTTCCTGTGGTAGTAGACACTAGCTCAGCTGATGAAGAGCAGTGTTAAAGAAAGACCGACTAAAAACCTACCAAACAAAGGCAGCACAGCTCAGGCTTGGAATCATCGTTAAAAATTTCGATCGTGTGGGATTCTAAATAACTTTCGTAACAGGTTAGGCTTTATTACCTGAAAAACAAGAAATAAATTCTTATCAAGTCCGTATTTACTGTCAAAACTATTAATGGTGAAAGTTAATTACCGTTTTTACTACAAGTGTTAATACGTAAGTAGCCAGAAGTTTGTAAGTCCGAATCAAATGGTTCTCACGTACAGTCTCTGACCCACAGCTATCAGTGACTTACTGCATCAAGTCGTTCGGTGCTCTTCTTAAAAGAAGAGTTCGCCCTAGTGTTCCGCGATGTTCATAAACACACCATACGGTACTGATGTATGACAACAAAGTTCACATCGAAATCACACCAAAAGCAAGTAATTCATTAATCTCATATTTCCTTAAAATGGTCAAACTGTAGTCGCTTCACAATTAGATCAAAAACCGACAGAATGCAAAACTTCCTTTAGCTTCACAAAAATTTGTATTGCGTGATATTTCATTGATCTGTACAGTAAGACGGTACCTGAACGACCCATAGAGACACAGAACTGTAGCTCAAAGGCGTGCGCAGAGCACGGAAACTGCTTGATTCCTATTGTCTGATGATATAGGCAGCCAGTCGTCCTACAGAACTGCAGAAATCAGTTTACGAAGGAACTTCTGAATTTGCGAAACCGGATTTAATTTAGACAAAACAAAGTACGAATTATCCCCACAAATGAAATACTAATTGATTTAGCGCCTAACGTTTTTTTCTGATAGTTTTTATAGAAAAGCATGCACACTGGACATACGTAACATGTTTCGTGACTGCACAAGAATACTCCAAGTATACATTTTTGTAAAATAAAACAGAGTTTACGTACGCCCTTCATAGTCTGTCTCTCTCACTGTATCTCTCTCTCTCACTCTCTCTGTCTCTCACTCTCTCTCTCTCCCTCACTGTCTCTCTCTCTCTCTCTCTCTCTCTCTCTCTCTCTCTCTCACTGTCTCTCACTGTCACTCATACAAAAAACGTAATTAAACAATAATTTTGAAAATGGTTATTCTCATGTCACCAAGCTATTATAATGAAACAGAAAATTCTAGAGAAAAAATTTATATGAACTTATCTTTTTTGTTATAGTTTCAATAGAGGTTGTAAGGAATATGAATGAATTTTACATATTTGAAATTAATGACGATAATGAAACTCGATTTTTTCACGACTGTTGTAGTACTATTACAAGTCTGTATATGGACTATGAGAGACATCGAATAACATTTCATACCACTGGTTTATATTCATAGGGAGTGTACATAACGAAATCGACCGCTCGCCTCTCGTACCAGCGGTCAGTGACAGCTGCGCTAATGTGAAAACAAAAAAAATTCTCTCTCTCTCCCACCTACATGACCAGACACAGTTTACAAAATTGGTTCAAATGGCTCTAAGTAGTATGGGACGTAACATCTGAGGTCATCAGTCCCCTAGACTTGGATCTACTTAAACCTAACGACATCGCACACATCCATGCCCGAGACAGTATTCGAACCTGCGACCGCAGCAGCAGCGCGGTTCCGAACTGAAGCCCCTAGAACCGCTCTGCCACAGCGGCCGGCACGCACTTTACAATCGCTTGCTTCACGCTAAGCTATAAAGAGTCAGAATAACTTGCTACGTTACAAAGTGACATGCTAAATTCATTAATCATCAAGAAACTCAATAAACGAATCTTGTAGTCCCTAACTTATGGTTCCGCGTCCGGCCATCCTAATTTAGGTTTTCCGTGATTTCCCTAAATCGCTCCAGGCAAATGCCGGGACTGTTCCTTTGAAAGGGCACGGCCGACTTCCTTCCCCGTCCTTCCCTAATCCGATGAGACCGATGACCTCCCTGTTTGGCCTCTTCCCGCAAACAACCCCAACCCCTAACTTGTGGAATCAGTGCTAAACTTCAATGAGATTTCATCTCCTGAAAAATCTCTATAGCAACTGATACTGACAAGCGCCGAACCGACGAACTACCAATATTCGATCCTCCAATCGTCTTGCATTCGAACAAAAGAAGAAACAGATACATATTCAGAATCACGAACTATAAATCGTTGCAGAAACCTCGGAAAGCAAGCCAGAACCAATTTCCCAAGACGTGATACCACATCGATCAGGAACTCATACGCTCACCGAACTCATCAGCTTGAACTCATCGTCTTGTTCGTGCTGCATCGGGAAGGAAACACAAAACTGCAGCTGGCAGCATATTATCTACAGTAGTTGTTCTTTACAATTCGTAAGTGAGCTACCTAACCAATTGACAACTGAGAGAAAAAACTCCCACATACTTACACCTATGGGGACTACTGAATACTGAATAACTCCTAAACACGACAGCCCGATGGGAACCTTTCACTTCAACATCTACTTACCCCACTTCTCGCCGCAGCGATTCAAGAAGAAAAACAGCTGACAACAGCTAGAACAGGATCATACTGGTAGGGACTTCCGCCCTACTGCACGTCAAGAGAGAAAGGACAAACTCTGACGCCGCTGCAACTGCCAGCTGGAGAAATCGGCCTCCAGGCATCGTCACTTCAAGCAAGCCCCGACCGCAGTAGGCGGCGGGATTTTAAAGTCCTCGAATACGAGCAAGGCTAAGTGTAATACGAATACGACGGCTACTAACTGGGGCGGATATAGATTAATAACATAAAAAGTTTACTTGTCCAGTCCAATCCGGTGTAGATATATCGTCTGGTATGGCTATTTACTCTGTATTATAACCATTACACAATCGGCGCAACATTATAGGGGAAATTTAGAATGACATAGACTGAACCAGTATCCCCAGATTTTAAAGAATCAACTTCTACATATAAAATAGTTTTGGATGTTCAACTACATTACAGATCAGTTAATATGTTAGATGTTTGACGTTGACCTTTACCGGTGAAGTCACAAAACCATGCTGTGCTGATATTATTCGTTTCCAGTACTCACTCATAGACTAACGAAACGCTTAGAAAAGTTTCGAAATTGTGTTTAATTTTTGTTGAAAGTGGCTAAGTGCCCTTCTTATCGAACATCTAATGAGTACAGTCTGAGTATTTAGCGTTTCGTTTCAAAAAAATGCATTTTTTCTCACATCCCGGTATTTCCTGAACTATGTGTCATACAGTGATATAATTTTGCAAGTGTGTTCAGTGGTACATGTCAGAAGTGCGTATATTCTTAGGAACAACAGGGAAAAACACGAGAACTTTTTCCTGTGTGGTAAACCAGGGAATTTTTTATCATTCTGTGAATTTGCAGTTGGTTTGGTTTTCAGCTGAATTTTTGAAATTTTGACTGGTAAGAAGTAAAACTCTAACAAAGATTTTTACATTCACCCGCTACTGCAGAACATTGCTGCAGCAATAAAAGATAAATAACAGAATAACAGCACAATAAAACTTTAGCTTCAAAGAAAATGCGACGGTTACAACACACAAAAGCGTCTCCCGATAGCAAAATGAGTCAAAGCCTTTGGGACGAGGACTATGCAGTACTTCGTAACAGCAAACCGCCATAGATGAGCGTGACGTCACAAAAATTTACATTTCTAATAGGTCGTGCGAAAATATTGCGAATGGCGGTTTAAGATGCATTATTTTCAAAGTAAATTTCCTTTTATCCAAGATGAATTACGTTATGTGTAAGAATGTGCGAAGAATTTCTTAAATCACGGAGCGTTTGACTCTTATTCAGAACTTAACACTTACAGAACCAGCCACATAGAAAAATTTCAGGCACAGAAGACCAGCCATGTATGCCATAAGGGTTTCGTTTCTTAATGTGCCGGGAAGGTCTATGCTGGTGTATGAAATCTTTACCATTCAAAGAATTGATAAGTTTTACAGCTCCAAGGAAATATGTATTGTTATCTAACACGGAAAAACCCTGGGAATAGAGTATTTTCACGCGGGAAGAGTATTTTCTGCCAGTAAAAGGAGTATTTTTGACCGGGATATCCAGGAAAAAATCAAGAATTATTTTCCATTTAATACTGTATGTAAAATGTGTTGTGAATAAATTTAGTAGTAAAGAAGTAATAAGTAAAACTTTATTTCTGATGTTATAGCATTACTGAAATAAGAGCGACAATAAATTTTAGGAAGTGTCAATGAAGAAGAAAAAAAGAAGAAGTATGCGAAACGTTATATGAAGTTTCTTCTAAGTTACTAAGTGCTGTTATTCTCAAGTACTGAGTGAATATAGTGTGATTAATTAATGCACCGTGAGTCACATACATGTACACAATCTCCAACTGAAACCCGTCAGAAAGACAATCTGAAACTGGGGAGTGTTTCTGGAGGCACTCCGTAGCAGTTATGGACGGGTAGAGTGTCGCATTGTACTGCTGGAGTTGCCAAAGTCCGTCGGGACGCACAATGGACATGAAAAGATGCAAGTGATCAAACAGGATGCTTACATACGTGCCACACACTATTACAGAATCTCCATCAGCTTGAAGAGTCCCCTGCTGACGTGCAGGGTCCATGGATTCATGAGGATGTGTCCATACCCGTACACGTCCATCCACTCGGCACAATTTGAAACGAGACCTGTCCGACCAGGCAACATGTTTACAGTCATCAACAATCCAATGTCGATGTTGACGGGCCCGAGCGAGGCGTAAATCTTTGTGTTGTGTAGTCATCAGCGGTATAAGAGAGGGCTTTCGGCTCCGACAGTCCATATAGATGATGTTTCGTCGAATCGTTCGCACGCTGACACTTGCTGATAGCCCAGCATTGAAATTTGCAGCAATTTGCGGAAGGGTTGCGATTCCGTCCCGTTGAACGATTTCTCTTTATTCGTAGTTGGTCCCGTTCTTGCTGGATCTTTTTCCGGCCGCAGCGATGTCGGATGTTTGACGTTTTACCGAATTCCTGATGTTCACGGTACACTCACGGGAAAATCCTTACTACATCGCTACCTCGGGGATTCTGTAACCAGTCGCTCGTGCGGCAACTGAAACACCACGTTCAACTTCACTGAAATCTTGATAACGTGCCATTGCAGCAGTTACCTATCAACTGCGCCAGACACTTGTTGTTTATATAGGCGTTGCCGATCGCAGCGTCGTTTTCTGCTTTATTACATATTTCTGTAAAATAAGGACAGGAAATCTGGGATACGCAGTAAACTGGAAAATTTCCACCAATCCAATGGCTACTAGAAGTGTTCCTTTCAATCCACGAGCGTGGTGTCCGCTAACTAACTGGAAAAATCATTCTGTGGGATATGTTAGCATCAAGCTTGTAAACGTTATTTGCAATGTTATCTGTGTCTTCTGTAGAAAAAAAGGTTATAATAAAGTTATCAGACACGGACAGTACTATAGTTTTGCATTTGAGATGTTACAAACCATTTCTCGGACAGACATGTTGTTGTTTACCTCCAGAAACACACATTTTGGTACCTCCTATTTCCTAAATTATGAAAAGTTAATTTTTTTGAAACAGTTGCCCTATTTGGGAAATAATCCTGCAAAATGGAGTGGAGAATGTACTCAGAAAATTTGCCTGTATTCCGCTCTGTAATGTTGTTCGATCGACTGCAGTTATTGCAGTTGTTTCGAATACATATGAAATTGTATGTGGAGTACTCAGTTCGGGGGTAAGAAGGATTCGTGTTTCCTCTTAGGCATTTCACCCAAATTTATCTTGTGAATGCTTGGTAGCCAATTCTATACGTTTGATTTATTGGCTACCTGTTCTAGGCCGTCCAGAGCTACGCTTCACTTCTGCATCATCTGTGTGCTTGAACTTATTACACCACACTAACAATGATAACCGAGACACGATTTCTTCCTTTGTAATAAACACAAAAGAATGCGTTTTATAGTCGATGCATTAACTGAGTACGCTTCGTTATTTAACATTATTCTATTGCTGAAAATATTTGGGCAAAACTGTAATAGTAAAACAATTCTAGCACACACTGAAAGTAATGGCAGTAGCAAGGTGTGGTGGCATTGCCTCCACGGGACAGGGAAAGCGTTGAAGCAACAGCATAACAGCTGCTCGTAACTTAAGTATAATGCTGTCAGTTGAGTTCACCAATATAGTATACGGCAGGGTGTTTGCTACTCCACTGATAGTGGTAGCCATGCAGCTGGGGATACCGCGTCAGTAAACACTAGCATAAACAGCTTATCAGAGCCTGAAAATACTGCTAGAGTTGTAAAGTTCTTTTATTGCCACACGACTGGTTTCGGACTCTTATACGCCCATCTTCAGGTATCGTAACTTAGTGCTGCGATCCCCGAGAGCCGCGGTTTACGTGTACGACATGTGAGACCTAAGAGCGCAGAACTCTGCGCTCTTAGGTAGCACACCGCGCCTCGTACAGGTCCACCGCGGCGCTTGGGGATCTCAGCACTAAGTTACGACACCAGAAGATGGGCGTAAAAGAGCCCGAAACCAGTCGTGTGAGAATAAAAGAACTTTACAGCTGTAGCAGTATTCCCAACATCTGGTATAATGCTCAGTTGAGGATGTTCCTCCAACAGGATAGTTTGCATGAACAGCTTATCACAAGTTGTTGGTTCCACTGTTCCTATGAACTTGTTCAAGATATTTATGGTCCTCACTATCACTTCTTGGAATAATATGTTCAAATTTACTTTTGAAAGACATGGTCTCTGAAACTTCCTGAAAGTTCCTGGGAACTGTTCTTTTCACCGTCAAATGTTGTACTGACAATTTTTAGTTACCCCTTTTTTTGTGTATAAGGGTAACTAGAAAAAGAAAATAAATGCAGCAGTGTTAACCCTACCGGGTACAGCCACTTTTGACAGTACCAAACAAAAATAAACTAATCCCTTTTCAGGTATTGCCATCTTATTTACGTCTAAAACTGATTCCCCCACCCCACCACCACCACCTAAGAAAATTAAGATAGTTAAAATGGGGCAGTCATTCGAGGACCAATCCTTAAGGCCGATAGGAATGAGGGATAGGAGATCCCAGCAATCATGAAACACGGATTTTTTTGTGTTCGTGTTATATCCTTTCGCTGGAGTGTACTTGTTAGTGCACATTACCGTGGAAGGTGATCACAGATACATCATGAAACATACGTCAACTATAAGGGGGGGGGGGGGGGGAGGTTGTCAAGAGAGACGCTGTGGCGATATTCTGCGTTACGTCGGTAATGGGGCGACCGCGTGAGTGTAATGAGCGCGATTGCAGCTTCACTCCAGAAGTCGACGACAGTAGGCGGACTTTTGTGAAAGAGGTATTCTAACACTGTCCTCTAAATCTGACAAGGGTTCGTTATTTTGCTAGAGGGTCGTGTAAAGTCTGTGGCAACAACAGAAACTCTGGGTAACCATTGTTTGCAGGTCACGGAGGTAACACCCCATGATGGGTTGGATGACGAGACAAACGTCCCGTTTCTGCGGGTGTTGAACGTTGCTCCTCCGTGTCGTCAATTTGATACAGCAAGGTGACGACGTAGCCAGTCCTATATGATGAAGTTTTCAATTAGTCAAAAATTGATCATTGACAACGACATACCAGTGTGCAGACACGTTGGATGGTAAAAAGGGTGCGTGGACGCAACCTCAAACAGCTCACCAGTCAACGTCTGGGTGCTGTACCTCTGTGGGATTGCGTGAGTTGGACGATGTAAACAAAGGAAAAAATTCTTTCGGACAGGCAGGGTGAATGACCGGGAGATTGATCCTAACGTAGGTGAGTTCGATGAAGTGAGCTATAACATGGTACCACAACAGTAATGTATGTGTTATATCAGTCGGCGGTTGGAGTGATGCTGGTCTGTATCAGGAAAGGACCTGCAACATGCGGTCGTGCATTATCCTGCTGAAATGTAGGTTTTCCCAGGGATCGAATGAAGGGTAGAGCCACCGGGTTGTAACACATCTGAAATGTAACGTCCACTGTTCAAAGTGCCGTCAATGCGAACAAGTGGTGACCGAGATGTGTAACCAATGGCACACCATACCATCACGCCCGGTGATACGCCAGTATGACGATGACGAATAAACGCTTCCAATGTGCGTTCACCGCGATTACGACAAACACGGATGCGACCATCATGATGCTGTAAATAAAACCTGGATTCATCCGAAAACATGACGTTTTGCCGTTCGTGCACCCAAGTTCGTCGTTGAGTACACCGTAGCAGGGGCTCCTGTCTGTGATGCAGCGTCAAGGGTAACCGCAGCCATGGTCTCCGAGCTGATAGTCCATGCTGCTACAAATAAGTCGAACTGTTCGTGCAGATGGTTGTTGTCTTGCAAACTCAGGGATCGAGACGTGGCTGCACTATCCGTTACAGCCATGCGGATAAGATGCCTGTCATCTCGATTGCTAGTGATACGATGTCGTTGGGATCAAGCACGGCGTTCCGTATTACTCTCCTGAACCCACCGATTCCATATTCTGCTAACAGTCATTGGATCTCGATCAACGCGAGCAGCAATGTCGCGATGCGATAAAACGCAATCGCGATAGGCTACAATCCGACATTTATCAAACTCGGAAAAGTGATGGTACGCATTTCTCCTCCTTACACGGGGCATCACAACAACGTTTCACCAGGCAACGCCGGTCAGCTGCTTTTTGTGTATGATAAATCGGTTGGAAACTTTCCTCATGTCAGCACGTTGTAGGTGTCGTCACCGTCGCCAACCTTGTGTGAATGCTCTGAAAAGCTAATCATTTGCATATAACAGCATCTTCTTCCTGTCGGTTAAATTTCGCGTCCGTAGCACGTCATCTTCGTGGTGTAGCAATTTTAATGGCCAGTAGTGTACATTTCGTTTAGCTCTGTATAGATCTTCACTAAGTCACATTCATTCAAACTGTCGTGAAATAAATTACAAAACTCACGACTACTTGCAGTCCATGTGTTGCGTGGCGGAGACTGCTCAATGTTACAGGCTACTGATTACTGTATCATCGCACAAAGCATGAACCATGACACTTCCTCGTAGCTCTACTTCCACCAGTATCTCAACTCCTTCCTTTCAAACATTAGGTGTGAGTCCTTGTAAAGCACTTAATTTTAATCTGCCAGAATGTTTAATATCAGCGTATACTCTACCGAAAACTATGTTTATATTCTACTAATCGTTCTGTACCAGGCTCCAGTTTTGGTTTATCATAGAAAACAACTGAGTAGAATCCGGAAGAGAAATTAGTGTATAGGAAACGAAACTTTAGAAAGAAACATACTATCAACGCAAAGAATCTTTGTTCATGACATGCAGTTATCAATCGTTTTATTCATCAAATATGTTAAATTGTTAATTACGAGATGCCAGTATTAAACATATCACAAAACAAAAATGCACAGTATATCCGTTCATGCTTTGTACCTAACATGGCACATCTGCTTAAAATGTCATTACGTAGAACTGGTATTTACCCTTAAGGTATTAGATAGTGAAATTTGAGGAGTGATAATTACAGCTTGACTAAAGAAATACAAAACTTAGGATGGACTGACTGTTTCGATTTTTTCTTTACGATTAGATTTTCTTTGGTCCATTACAATAGATAACAATATTAATATTCACTTTGTGACAGTAAAAAGTATCACAGATGTGGTTTTCGTCTGTTTGCTATTATCATTTGACAAAGGGTGAATCCGATCAATCGTTAAGCGGAAACAAATTATTATTTTTGACAATAGCTTACAGCGCCAACGAAACAATGGTAGGCACAATGTTGCCAGCAATCTTTCAAATACAAAATGTTTGCTATCCTTTTTGCTTTTTCCCCTTATCTCAGACACGCTGTGCTATTGTCCTTGTCATTTCTGCACCACGACGTACCCGATACACAAAACACTGATAAGTTTTCGTAATTGCAGCTGGTGTAGGTTGTTACCACTATGTGACGTATTTGGACTTTATTCTCAGTCGGTACAATATCTTTCCGCTCTTCGAACTTTTGTGAGGTTGACGATATCACGTCTCGCGAAATACTGTGCCGGAAACAATCGAGCATTTTAGTCGTAAAACTTGAGCTGCTTCGTGGAAAGCACACAATGTAATATCCGGAATAGCACCAGAAAGAACGAAGAAGAACGTTGAGAGCCGTACACTATCAAAAACAGTCGTAAAAAAAAGGAAAATGTGCTGGTGTGTGACGGATAACGGCTACAGTTCGCTGACGGCACGAAATATTCTCGGCGACTGAAGACTTTAAACCGTTAGATATAAAACGGGACACTGTTTTATACTAAAGAACTGTGCATAGTAAATAGGAACTGTTCAGAATAAGCAACAAACTAAAACAATTACAGTGAATAATCCCGCGAAAGCAGCATAAATGAAAAATAAAAGCTAGGACACAGAGATTTTCCCAAACAATACGAAGTTTTATAATACCAGTTCCAACGTTAATACTTAAAGTTATCTTTATTTCATTGGCATAATATGACATATTTGATCAAAACATACACACACACATATACAGACACACACATAACGGCTACAGGATAAAATAAACAGCTTACATCCAGTAATCCATTACATATTCGGATCGGAAACAGACAACAAACTAAATCTTGTGGAACCCCTCTATCAAAAAACAAGCATGATTTCGCAATATAAAGGAAACGTACAGCCACTATTCGCAATCAATCAGTGCTGCACAAACAAGCAAGGTTCAGATTCATTTCCACAGGCTGCACAGAACACCCACGTACACACAGAACTAGACAGACGAGTGAAACACAATAAAGCAGTCTGTACAATAGAACGATTAAGATATCGACATCATAGAGAAAACATACCATAATATACGAAAACGGAAAAGGAATGAACATGCCACTTTCATGAAACACCTCGCTCAACATCACTGAAGTATTACATGCAAGACAACAAGGCAAGGATCCATACGCAGTGACAGATACCCAATAATGGATACTCGCGTACAAGAATTAATTAGTCCATATTATAAGGAGACAGGGACTTTGAAAGGTATGTGCTGAGATTCAATCAGGATAGAGCCAGTGAAAAATGTCGATAGTTCCCAACCGCAAGGTTGGACGAGTAGTACATCTTCGAGTAGTAAGATCTTCGACAGCTAACAGAGCTAGGTGCACGCGGTAAAAGTTTGAGTAGTGGTGAGGAGATGCGCAGAGACAGCAGACGTGTTTCGAGTCGGAGCTAGATGCCTACAGGAGGCAGTCGGGTCGTGACAGCATCAAAATCCGAATTGGCGCTACGCACATAATAAGCTATATATTGAGCGAAACTCGGCACATACCTGGGGAAACAAGAAAGAATAATTAATAAAATAGGTTCTCTTTGGTTAAATAATGTCTAAAAGCTAGATAGTAATCCCACTGTTGATGCAATAAGCGTTTTGTGAAACTTTCTCGTAAATCCATGCTACAAGAGGTTTTTTTTTAGTTTTTCACATGTGCCTTAAAAGTTTGAACAGTAAATATTTTTTAGATAAAATTAGAGTTTAATTTCACACCTTACTCGTTCTCTGCATCCTGTGCTTGCATTGAACCAAAAGGTACATTAAAGTAAAGTTCCCATGAGTAAAACTAATAATTTCAATTATCAGAGTAAAATAATCTATATGCCATTGCACAGTTGGCAAATTATTCAGATCAGGACAGAATTTTTATTAAGTAACAAACAGGGCCAAAATGAGTAATGTTATCTAGAATGAAAATTTTATGCCATTGCACTACGGCTGAGTTGAATATATGTTTTATTATCGGCTAAACGGGAAGGAGTGCACGAGCTAAGTCCACAGACGGAGTCAGATGCAGGTTGGTGACTTTCATTTATTTTTACCACTAAACTTTCATGCAGTCAGATGTGTATTTTGACTATTAATTTTCCAACAATATTTTCATGCAGTCAGATAAAGTTCAGTTCAGTTAAATACGCAGTCAGATGCAAGTTTTATTAAAGACTAAAGCAGTCACATGCAGTTCAGTCTAGTTTAAATAGAGAAGTTTTATTAACAACACTTTCAACTTCTAACAGCATTCAGATAACACAAATAATTCGGCCACAGGAAACACCCAGAGACAATTTCAACAACTGAAATGTAACCCTCGCCTGTCAGTAAGCCCGTCTATAGAGAAAACAAGCAGAAACTATAAAACGAGATATTATCGGAACACATGGAAAGTAGTAGATCTCCTAGCACATTTACTGAATGCTTAATTACCCACAGCCAGTACCCAACTAATGAAGAAACAGATTTAGTAATAGTAAAATACAGGAACAGCCTATGATGGAAACTTACGATTGAAAGAAGCTTCCACATAAAGACGGCATTAGCTGAAGGAAAGGGATTATAAACACGTACACTACGCACACACCATTTAACGCATTAAAGATGCTAAAGAAAGACGGCACAAACAGATAAAGACTCTCTCTCTCTCTCTCTCTCTCTCTCTCTCCCTCTCTCTCTCTCTCTGTCAAACACACACACACCGACACACACACCGACACACACACAGGGAGAGAGAGAGTGAGAAAGTTTAAACGTGTGGCGCTAGACTGATACGATTAGACGCATATCAGCAACTTCAACATTGCATTTGTGAAATGCAAAAATGCAAATTGCTAGGAGAACGGATACTTCAAATATAATTAAGTCACCTGAAAACATAGTCGCTAAATATTTGTCTACTCGACAGAAAACACACAGCAAAGTCGTGTGATTCAAGACGAAAAACTATTAATATACATTAATGTATACCTCGTCTTACAAATACCAGCAATATCGAAAACATTGTAGTAACCACAACACAAATAAAATGTTTGACTTAATTCCTTGGCATGATTAGTTTTTAAAGTATGTTTGCGTTTTACAGGATTGAGTAAGAGTACTCAGAAATGATGGCCCAAAAGGTCGTGAAAAATATTTTAGCACGTACAAACAACCGGACCTCCCAAGAAAATATATTGTTTTAACGACGTTATTGAGATTCGCCATGTTTGAAAAGGATGGAATGAAAAGTCATTGACACAATCGACATTGTGTGGACAATAAAATGAGAATGAAAGGCAGAGTCCGTAATCTCTATATTAGACTGGCTTAAGAATTGTCTATTGTCTGTCGTATCATGGTGAACTATTTAATGAAACAAAATTATGTGACGGGAAACTAATTCAGGCTGGGTTTGAGGTAAGACGTTTAGGAAGGCCTTATTTAATTTGTGCTTTAGTAGCGACGACGGAGAGCTAACAGCAATGGCTAGACGTACCTTTGTAGTCACAGGGAATTAGTTGACCAGTACATAAGAGCTTTTGTGCACAACGGAAAGCGCCCCAGTATGACAAAGGCTCGGAAATTCCCTATGCAATACTAACTTGCTTTTCGCGGTTACAGTCGTGCGTCGGAACTGAATGAATGAAAAGGCAGTAATTACAGTACTTTGTCTTTACTTGCTAATTTTAATAGAACAAAGTCCGAAACGTAAAGCGTGGCAATACAGGCTGAAGATGTAGCATAAACTTTTGATATTACTAAATATGAAAAGTAATAAGATATGGACGTGTTTGGTTTTTTCCCCCTCTGACTCTTTGGTGATATTAGTATCTAGACTTTGTGACTCCTGTCGTCGGTCCTTGGTAATTATAAGATATTTCAAAGCAGTTTTCAGTATGTAATGGGTCTGTTGATAAAGCTAGTATTATTATTGATGCATATCTAAACCTAGATGTATTGTTCTAAGTACTTATTAGGGAGGTTCTCTGATCTTTGTGTGACTTATTAAATCATGCTGATGCATTAGATCAGCGATTTAAATTATAATGGAACTGAAAGACGGAAAGGCAGAGATCACTGCAACAAAATTATGAATGAAGTAAAAATCACGATTTTTCGAGCCAAAGAAGAGTTGTGGGGGATGAAATAGGAGTACGTAGTGCATTTAGTTGTACAAGAAAAGGCATCATAAGCATGGTGATTTACGCGCCAAATGAGAACTTACGCTAAAATTAGAAGAGCCAGAGCGAATGCCATTTCTGAGTGGAAGGCTCATTTGGAAGATTTTCTTACTGTGGGTAGGGAAGAGTTTCCAGAAGAGCAGAACCAAGTGGAGATTTATTCAATGGAAGAGGTGGCTAAAAGTGCAGTTTATCAGGCCCTTCGAAAATCAAATAAAGGAAAGGCGGGCGTTCTTGGTGGTATAGTAATTACCGAAGGAAGGAGGACCTAAGGTAGTAGCAGCAGCAGCATCAGTAATTATTTTCAATAAAGTGGTTCAAGAAGATGAAATACCCCAAGAAGATATCACACATTACCGCTATATGTACGGACGGAAGCAGGAGATATCCGACTATTTACGGGAAATTAAGTGTAATGACTTCGGTGAGCCGCCTTTTCAGTAGTATACTAAAAACAGATTGGAAAAGACTGCGTATGCCGTTGTATCGCAGTTTTACTGCTAGGAAAAACTGTGTTGATAACACATTTTGTATGCCCCAAGTGTGTCAGAAACGGATTACAAAAATTAATGTCTCCATTTGGCGTTTGTTTATTTAGTAAATGTCTATGGTTCTGTGCCAAGGGAGTTACTATGCACCAAGAAGGACATCGCTTCCTAGAACTACCAAAAAGCACAACGAGAATACTCAAGGGAGGTACAGAACAACACAAGGTGACGACATGAGTAGAGACGCCCCCGCTCATTCAACAACCAGACAATCAAAAAATCATGAAATATTATTAATAAAAGACGATCAGATTTAATTCTCTCAAACCTCTTTTCCAAGGAGAGCGCCACCGAGTGACCATCTAAAGCACAGTTGTCTTCATTTAGTTGTTCAATATTCCACACAGTACACACGCGAGACATTCTGGTCGTTTCTCTCGAATAACATGCAAAACCTAATTACTTCTGAATAAACCCACTACTCGTACCATACCACTGCGAAATAGAATCATTCTATGATTTCAAACTGATGCCACAAGTATCTCAAAAAATTACACACAATTGAAGACACCAGACAGGCAGACTGTAAGCAACTAATTTTTTACCTGCTTCGCCTACGAAATACACACGACACATGTGGGCCTAATCACCGATCATACGTCATTGTGGAACCACTCGCTATGGAGCCATAAACGATTCTGGTACAAGCGATACATGACTGACCAGGAATACACACGAAAACCAAACTCACGACAAAACCACTCTGACAAAAGTTTGTGGTTGCCTCTCGCAGGAAGTAAACCCTAATCTGCTGCCGTCAGAACATGACAATAGCCAGCCAGTACTTCCAGTGCCAGCGGAGCAAACAGTTCAAAAACACTCCCACGTCCAGGAGCATACCGAAAAGTATCTAACTCTGTGCAGGTTTCGCTGTACCAGACTGAAGTCACTACGCGAATGGCGCAGTCATTCTTATGGAAATTCTATACAGTACTTCAGTCAAATTGTGCTTCTCAGTTCTCCGTGTTCAGATGGCACAACTAAGCATCTGGAATATGACTAAACCACCAGAAGTTCCGCATGCATGGCGAACGTACATAACCCTAGAAACCTCACAGAGCAATACAAAACGTTCTACCAAGACGTGGTGCCTACACCCGCCGGGAAGACACACACTCACTGTTGCAAACCATGAGACCGACTAATATTAATAACAAATCCTCCACGCAGTTCGCACACAAAACAAACAGAACACCTGTTCCTAACCAGTAAGCACGCGTTATTGCTAAACCACTCACAGTGCGTTTCAGAACAAGTGGTACATGATTGACTAGGAATGCAAACACACATGAAACTCACAGCGAAACCACGCGGATGTCGCACTGAATGTCCCTACAGGAAACAAACTCTTGTCATAGATATTAGGAGGTAAAGAGTTTATCACATGCTTTCAACGTTTAACAAATGAGTAACCAAAAATGAGCAACTGAGAAAAGCACTTGGAGCACTACAGCTACTCAGCTACTTAGAAGAATACTGAACTGTATGCGATTACACTCTACTGCCCATGACGGCGCGATGCAAAGCCTGCCAGAACATATAGCTACACGATTTCATTCCTCGGCGATACAACGAGGAAAACCCATCACCACAACCACTAGAGACGGCGCATACTAATAGCTAGTTCCGTAGTGCCACACGTCACGAAAGAGAAGACTACCCTCCTGGCAGCTGCAAGCCCCAAGTGTCGAAGACAGCCGTCAGAGAGCGTCACTTCAACATAGGGCGCCGAGTAAAGCTGGATTTTTGAAATCCAAGTAGCACAGTAACTCAGATGAGCTTAGATGTGCACAGTGTTTGCAACGTTCATTCAGGGCGCAAACATACCCCACCGACGAGTATGTAATCATGTTGAACAGCTTAAGCAGTTTCAGTTTAAAAAAAAATGGCTCTGAGCACCATGGGACTCAACATCTATGGTCATCAGTCCCCTAGAACTGAGAACTACTTAAACCTAACTAACCTAAGGACTTCACACAACACCCAGTCATCACGAGGCAGAGAAAATCCCTGACCCCGCCGGGAATCGAACCCGGGAACTCGAGCGTGGTTTCAGTTTCGTCTCATTGTGGGCCTACGGAATGTTGGATACCTGCACCGATGGAATGCGGCACAGTGTATTGGTTTTGTGTCGCTACTTTCAGCAGTGGTCTCTGACTCTGTAGACAGGGATCCGAATGTCTGGGTACTAGAGGGAATATCATGGTCAACAATTTTTGTGAACAGCGGTGGCCTGCCGAACATCATTCAGAATACATGTTGCAACTGTTGAACCAGCAGGGACTATTGGGAACCCTCTGCCTGCAGAAGAATTAAGATCACATTTCTCTCACCAGGCTACGACTGATACCACGTCACCTCCATGCCTGGCTATTCTAGTATTGTGAAAGGCCTGGCTATTCTAGAAAGAGGGTACTAGAGGTGGAACAACGTTATGTTGTTTCAGTAATGGTAGTAGGTCCTACCTCTATTCGACTGATGAATGTACACCTGTATCGAACCGACCTGGTGAGTTGCCAATTCCAAAGTGCATTCGTCCATGACACCAGGTCCCATTTCAGGCTTCATGGTATGGAGGGCCCTTAGTTAAAACTCGGGTCACATTTAGTGTTTCTGCAGGGTAAAGTAACCACTGTCTGAAACGTTATTAAGGCAGTTATCATGTGCTACTACCATTTGTTCGACAGGAAGCGTAAGTGCTTTTTCAGCAGGACAATGGATGACCACATAATGGCTGCCGCGACGCAGCGTGCTCTTTATGGTGTACAACAATTGCCCTAGAGGACAGCAAGATCACCAGGTCTCTCGCCATTTGTACACATATGGAACATGATAAATTTTATACGTTCCCTGGGACCTGCAAAGACCATTGCCAAATTGTAACAAAAGGTGCAAGAAACTAGGGATCATCTATTGCAGGATGCCATTCGGTACCTTTATGAGTGTGAGTCAATAATGAGTCTTCCATTTCTCACAGAAGATACGTTAAGGAAATTCAAACCTACATTTATAGCATTTGTAGACTTAGAGAAAACGTTTGAAAATTTTCACTAGAATGCTCTCTTTCATTCTAAAGTTGGAAGGGGTAGAACACAGGGAGAAAAGGGCTATTTACTATTTGTTCAGAAACCAGATTGCAGTTATAAGGGGCACGAAATCGAAGCTGTGGTTGAGAAGGGAGTGAGACACGGCTTAAACTATCCCCGATGTTATTCCATCTGTATACTGAGCATGCAGTAAAGGAAACAAAAGAAAAATTTGGAGTAGAAATTAAATTCCATAGAAGAGAACTGAAAACTTTGAGGTTTGCCCATACCATTGCAATTTCTACAGAGATAGCAAAGGACTTCGAAGAGCGGTTGAACGGAATGGACAGTATCTTGATAGGAGCATATAAGATGAACATCTAAAAAGTTTAACAAGGATAATGGAATGTAGTTGAATTAAATCAGGTACTGCTGAGGGAGTTAGATTAGGAAATGAGACACTTGAACTAGTAAATCAGTTGTTCTATTTGGGAAGCAAAGTAACTGCTGATGATCGAAGTAAGGTGGATATAAAGCGCAGACTAGCAATGGCAAGAAAACCGTTTCGAAGAAGAGGAATATGTTAACATCGAGTAGACACTGAAGTGTCAGGAAGACCTTTCTGAAAGTATTCATACAGAGTGCAGCCATATATGGAAGTAAAACATGGATGATAGTTTAGACGAGAAGAGAATAGAAGCTTTTGGTATGTGGTGCTACAGAAGAATGCTGAAGATTAGATGGGTAAGTACTCAATAGAATTGGTTAGAAAATAAATTTGTGGTTAAACCTGACCAAAAGGATCGGTTGGTAGCATACATTCTAAGACATCAAGGGATCACCAGTTTAGCACTGGAGAGAGCATGTGGGGTAAAAATCATAGACGGAGACCAAAAGTTGAATACAATAAGCATCTTCAGAGGGATGTTGCAGTTGTTGCAGTAGTTATTCCGACATGAAGAGGATTGCACAGGATAGAGTAACATAGAGAGCTGCATCAAACCAATCTTCAGTCTGAAGTCCACAACAACAACAGCATGAGCGTTGGCATGCAAGAATACATGCCTACATTCCCGCCAGATATGGGTACACTGTGTTTTGATGCGACTATTTGGTCACCCTTAATGTCACATGTTTGTCTCAAAGACAGTGGGGATACACTAATTCCGTCCCAGGGTACTGGGTGGCGGCAGGAAGGCCATCCGGCTGCCCCTTCTATTGCCAAATCTGATTAACCATGCCGACCCTGCGTCATTGCGGGAGAAAAGCACAAGCAAAAGAATGTCACATGTGTGTCTCACATGTCTGAATTAGTTATCATATACACCTACAATTATGAAGTACCTGTCAGCTCAGTTGCCACTAAAATGACCTTGTCTTTTGGGGTACTACATTTTCTTGGGGAGTTGTGATGTTACAAAATAAAAGTGATGTTGTTATTCAATGGAAAGTTGGAAATTGAGATTTAGCTTACTGTTTTATCAATCACATTTGGCGTAAGAATCATGGATTGACCATTGTCATAAAATATTGCATTATGAGATGTGATTAGTTTTTACTTGCAGTTTCGCGTGGCTTGAGGCAGTCACAACTAGCGTGCTATTGATTAAGAAATCGCATTATCGTCTTTCTAATTACTTCATGATCGTAGATACGATCATACCCGCTTGTGAAGTTATTGTTATGACAAAACAATTTCCTAAGGGACCAGAAAGTTCTTAAGGGCGCAAAAACAACTGTAACATCACACAAAAGGGAAATTCAATATTAAAGCTGATGCAAGAAGACGATAAAACAGTTTTCTTTTTATCAATGTAACACGCACATTGGACTGCTGATCTCCGTGTCTGTAATCTTAGCAAAATGCATAGTTAAAATGAAAATAATACTGAGGAGATGATAGGAATGAGCACTGCTAAATGATTCAGTATTCCCAGAACAAATATTTATTATAAACTAAAACATATATCGTACCTTAAGCTTAGTACTACAATGACGGTAGATTTTTATGTCCGTATCATGTCCATTGAGCGCTCTTTTATATGGCCATTGTCTTCTTTGAGTCGCTCGTGCGTCGTCACGGTAAGTTATAACAGTTCTTTACACTTCACTCAAACTTAGACATAACACGTTTAAAGCAAAACAGCGATTCACGTCATATAATTTTATATATTTTATGTAATAATATTTTTATACATTTAGCAAAAAATTAGATCAGACTGCCACAAATCTGCGTCCGTCTTACTTGAGAAAAACAGTAGAAGTCTTTTAGCGCTCAAGGCTTCATTTGTTCTCCAGCGAACAAAATACTGAAGGATCGCATATCTATCCGTATTTTTCTGTTTATATTGCCGCCCAAAGACGACGAATTACATTATGGAGAAAATTCCACCGTCGCCATGCGACGCCTCATTATACATTAATCATTATTTATAAACATGTATTTGCCTTCTGGCTGAAAGTATTAACTACTCGTATTTACTGTCTTAATAAAGTCAAAAATAGCGAATATCACAGAGTGTACCTACAGGATACAGGAAAGACACAATCCCAGAACACAATAGACACAAGAAATCTCCAAGCTGTAAAAAATAAAAAATAGAAAAAAATAAAAAAAGCCATTTGTTGCTACTTTCTCCAGATGGCATAGATAATGATGTTAGCACCTCGACCAATCTCATTTCTGCACTTGTAGATCCCTGGGGTGTGTTGACCCAGACGGTGGGTGGTGAAGGAGCTTTTCTTCACATCTGTGAAAATGGCATTCGGCTCCCACACACTTAGGTTGCTACAATAAATGAACAGTCTTAAGTACCACTCTTTTAGTTAGTCAACTAGTATACAGGTGCGTGCCCTCGATGAGTGGCACAGCCTGGTGTCAGTACACGTGTCTTCATATAGGTGTAGCGGTGGTGGACATCGTTTAATAGATAATGCACGCCACTGGCATTGAGGTAGCTGACTAGGCGCTGACTAATGCAGGCGGCCAGCTCGGGCGACTGTGTTAGTCACAGTAGGTGGTGTGTAGGCGAGGCCTGCAGCATGGTGGTGGGGTGGCATACCGACTCTCACTCCGGACCTCGCCACACGAGTGGCAGGCTGATGATGGCTGTATATGACCAGTGGTCTTTGTAGGGGTCGACCAGCATGGCGGCCATCTGTTTATGGCCCCCACCTCGATCCCAAATGATGGCTCGTCCGGCATCCATAAATAACGCCAGTGGGAACAAGTCATGGACTCCCTTCAACAATCTATATCATCTGGCACCACTCACCAGAGGGACCGATGACCGTAGAAGTCTGGTCGCATTAATCCCCCAAACCAACAAACCACTTATCAGAGAGTGGCAGCAACCCAGCTAGGAAATTATAGTCCCATGCATGGACTGTCAACACCACAAAATAAACAGTTGCATCTGATGCGGTGCCATGTATGGGAAGCATGAACTATTGGTTAATTGCGTCACATTGTGTACAGCAACGAATCTCGGTTTTTCATTACCGTGGATGAGAACTTTGGGACAGTATGGGGCGAGATCCTATTCTTCCAATGTTAGTCCTGGGGTCTCGGTGCGGGGAGCGTTTATGCATGATTTGGGATCTTGGGTGGTAATGACTGAGGGAACTCTAACAGGACAAAGGTACGTCATGGACATGTCATGCAATTATGCCGTTTTCCATCAGGCAGAGCTCGTCAGACATGGCAGTTGTCTCTATAAACTTTATATGTGACCCTGAAGCTCTAGTGTGGTCAGCAAGTTCCTCAGATCTGTCTCTGATGGAACATTGGTGGGATCAGCTCGGGATTCAACTCGGTCTACATCCTAGTATCCAGGATATTAACGTCCAATTAGAACAGTTCTCGGCCAGCCCACCTCAGGACAGAAAGCATGGCTTTATTACACCTTTTACAACAGAATTAACGCACACATCTAAAAGAGAACGCGAGTAAAGTCATACGTGTACAGTTAGTGGGCTTAAACTGGCAAATTCTTTGTAAATATTACTCAGTTGTGTAATCACTGATACATAATCACTTACCTCTCAGCCTGTGAATTTTGCGTTCTCTGTTCCATATTGGCGCTTCTCTTTTTTGCCAGACAGTGGAGTTGTGTCGTACTTTACAAACCCATAATACCACTGTGATGACATAACATAAGTACATATCGACACAGTGGAGAGCCGTAGTGAGTCAGACAGTCGACAAATGCCAGTACATGGAAATGGGAGTCCATTTCTGAAACGTCTTTAACATGTTACCAACAAGAAAAAGAATAAAACAAGATACAGCACTGTGTTAACACGTGCAAAATTGGTGTTCCTGTTACATAATATGATGAAGGAGACTTCTAGTGTCAGACCACAGCACCGTAGTACATGCTGTTCCACTGCATGGGTGGATATTGTTCCATTGCACTGTGTTTTAATCACATCATTATAAGATTTTTGAAATTTTTGAAAACATAATCAGCGATCTTAAAAGTAATTAAAATTAAAATTTGAAACAGTATCGATCGCAATCTTGTTAAATTATTTTTTTTATTGGAGAGAGTGACCGGTTTCGATTCTATGAAAGAGTCACCTTCAGACTCAAGAGCGGTGGATGGACACTGCTAGATGAGTTTCATCAACCCTCGATGGTCGTGTAACTGCTGAGAGAAGAGCAGAGCAGTTGCACGAACATCGTGGGTTGACGAAACTCATCTAGCAGTGTCCATCCACCGCTCTTGAGTCTGAAGGTGACTCTTTCATAGAGTCGAAACCGGTCACTCTCTCCAATAAAAAAAATATTGTAAGAGGGTTGCGATCAAGACTGTTTTAAATTTTACACGAGCATCGAGGGTTCAGGGAATTCATCTAGCTTTGTGCACAAAAAGGACATGACAGGTGCAGCACTCCATACGAACATTTTTGTTAAATAACACAGTGGTGGAAATTCATGACTTTCTCATACTTCTTAACATGGATGTGATAATTACATTGTGATTGGCTGTATTTTATTTTTATAGTTAAAAATTATATATTATATTGTATAAAATATTATTACATAAAATATATAAAATTATATGACGTGAATCGCTGTTTTGCTTTAATGGCGAGTAAAATCGATCTCATTGAAGGGTTGTAAAGGTATGACGCTGCGGAGATGGAGAGGTGGAGGAGGGGAGCATGATGACGTCACTGAAAGGAGGCACGGCGTATCACATAATGATGTCATGGATATGAAGGGCGTAGTCTGTGACATCATTCATGGGGCGCACTTGGCGGGCTTGCCTTGACGTTCACCAAATTGTTGAATGTTGAATGTGCCTAGAGACCCGATAGCCATGCTGGTTACAGATGAATGACCGTGCTGGTTGGTAGAAAAGACACATCTCTAAACTTTAAAATAAGGTTTTTCGGGTATTTCCATTCAAGGTGGATTGCTTCCCATTGTAAGTTATAATGAAATTATATAAAATTTCTGGTATGATTAAATTCGGTCATCGATGACTATTTGCCTGTCAAAGCTTGGTAGTGACCCTAAGAATAACGAAGTACACTGCAGGGATATCACAACGCTTTCTGAGGACTTCCAAGATCTGTCGATTTCACTGTAAATGCAGTACATCAGTACATACTGATTGCAGAAGAGAATCTCAGATCAATATCTCAAATAGTTCTGTTGTGCCAGGTATGGATCTGTATTGAAAATCCATATTCATACGAGTCATAGCAATGCTTGCGATGTCTGTGGAAAGCTGCCCATAACGAAGGTGCAGAATACTGCTTTGGCGTACGTTATTGCTTCCTCAGTCGCATAGGTTTAAAGAATAATGAGTGAACGAGTCGCATGAGTAACTTTTCGTTCCACTGCGTCCCGTAGATGGTCAGCTGAAAAGACGTCTGGAGATCACGTTGGCCAGTGTTTTGGCGAGCGTTTTACTGTGACAATCTCACGCTTACTGAATAACCAGTAACGATTCTTGCCGCTCCTTTTGAGTCTTTTATATCCCTCCCAGTATCTCAGACGCGAAACCGGTTATGACTTCCTGTAGAAGTATATTACAGCCAATGCGGATTGTTTGATTCAAACAGTTGAAATTTGGGTGAGGTTTCCCCCAATTTAAAATAACTTATTCAAGAATTGGTCAGACATTACTTTTGAAAGTGACCTTTCCTTTTGCGTGAATTGCACTTCCTTAAGGTTCTTCGAAGAGTCTTGCTTTATTTATGTGATCTATTCATGTTATTGTGAGTAGCCATAGGGTACACTGGCGCAGTGGTGTTGGTTGACTGAACACAGAAATGTACGGTACACATACAGAACATCATTCATCCCATTATGTTGCCATTCCTACCACCTGAGAAGTGTACACTTCAAGAGGGATAAAGTGCCTATATACAATTTTGACAGCACTCAGGGATCACTTCTAGATTTCCCAAAGCATCAAAGGCAAAAGTGATAGGGTAATGTGCCAATATTTCGGGTAGTTTCCTATTTCAGGGTAGCTGAAAACATCCCCTGTTTGGTGCTGCACTCCGTAGCTTGTCCAACAACCTGTAGAGAAGGTCATTCTGATACCCCGTTGTGAGTTTGGCGCCGATCCTGCTAACGTCTCGTTCTCCACTGCTGTTTTTTTGCATTGTGTTCAAGAGAAACATTTTCTACAGAGTTCAGTTGGAAGTCCTTTTTCAACGCCTGTAAGACGCACTTTCAAAGTGTTCAATATGAGACAGTAATCTGAAGCGTACTCTTTCTTATGTAAGTGAATGAAATGTCGTCCATCGCTCACTTAGGGGTTGGACCCTAACAGCGGGTAGTAATAGCACTATTTAGAGTACCCGAAACTAGGCGTCATTTAATAAAAACAAATGTTCTGAATTTTATTCCAAGTGCCACCTTTCCAGTGATTGAGAGACAAAGACGTTTTACTACTGATGGATTGGCATGTTGCAGAGCCGCAGTAATAGAAACCAAATACTTTCAAAAAATGTGGGATCTATCATTGAGACCCCTAGTTTTTTCATCAATGGATTTTCGTCTTCAGCAGTCTGCAGCATATGCTGGTAAGGTTTCAGAAGCTATACCAGGCCGTTGTCGAGTACAGTTAACGGGATGCAAGAAACAGCGGCTTCTGCTTTTGAAATCAGCCCACCTATTATACTCCCACTATAAAGTCCAACACCAAGAGCAGGTAAAGCAACAGTGCTGACGTCATCTTCTTTTAAAAAGGTTTTGGAGGAGTCCCTGCCTGAAGGGAAAAAGAAAGTAAGTACCAAGACTACGGGAAAGACAACACCTTCAACAAACCCTATTCCAAGAGATTCATGTGATGCATCTGGTAGACCTTCAACAACTGGGCTAGCAAAAGGAAGCTCTCCATAAGAAGGAACCAGTCACGAAGTAGCAGGATTATGGTGAGAAAGACTCTGATTCAAGCATTGATGAAACCACTTTGAAAGACCCAACATCCTAATACCAAGAAGACGAGGTGCGTATTTACTGCGACCAAATGTGACCAATTGATACTTCTAAAGAGACAAGGATTAAGCGCATCTGTTGCTTTCGCTAGTGTTCGTGCAGGTGTCAATGGTGATACTTAGAAAGGTTTGAAATGTTACTTCTGCGTCAAGATGCACAAACACTGAAAGTTTTTCTAGTTATATCTGAGACGTCGGCAGAGTAACCGACAATTATGCAGAACTCTTTATTTCTGAAAGAAACATTTGGTACGAATGAAGGTTATCTTACTAATTCTTTAAATTTTAGTGTTTATTCGCAGTCCGCAACTAGAAAGCCTGAAACCTCGAAATTAGGAGCCACATTTTTCGGAGGTAAAAATTACACGTTTTAATGCTTTTTACTCCTGTTGTAAAATGGGAAAATATTCTAAAGGCCTTTTCCAAGGGTTGTATATAAATATTCCCTAATAATACTGTAACACACTGCCCATAATTTACAGATTGCTAATTTACATTTAGTCTTAAATTTAGAAACGGTACCCAATAATAGGGCAGCTGCTATATTAAATAGAAAAATAAAGTAGCAAGAGCTTACAAATATTCCCTGCTCTGCGCGCAATAAGTCCATTACCTTCAATCGAAATCTTATTAGAATGTCGATCGTTAGAAAATGGTGCTCTCGTCTACATCCACCGGGGTCGACAGGACGATGACACTAGGAACAGCTATTAGGTTTTGCATGATGTTATTTCAGGACAAATTTCCATCATGATGTAATTAAAAATATTTTATCTTTTGCTATTTTTCACTTTCACTATAGCCCGCCGCACTTAGCGTTCCTTCGTTCTTGCTCTTGTTTTCGCGGAGCCGCGCGTAGCTATTCTTTCTCTGCTGTGTTTGCGTAAACTCACTGTTCTCTTGCGACCTTTCAGGGTCTCAGAGTTCGCTGGTATTGACAGCGAAAAGGAAAACATAAATGGTTTCTAAAGCTAACATTGTTTGTTTTGAAAGGTGAAGCGCAACAAGAGACTCGTTTATGAGATGTAGAAAATTTATACGTTTGATAGCGTTTTGAGAAGGAATACTGGTCTGTTTATGACGTACCCGCAATTTAGCGCTTTTTGCCTCTAATATGTAAGATTATTGCTGGGAAGACGGACGATAAAAACTGTCTGCAACAGTAAGGTTGGTTTCCACACAACAGTGCTCTAATATACATGGTCATATATTATGTGGCTTTTTCTCCTCAGATGATTCAACTGACCTATACCGTCAAGTGATAGTTTAACGGCGATTCCGAATGACGGAGTGGCAGGATTTTTCACCTCGAAGGTCATTACTAGAGGTGAAGGGATGCCGTATTACGTTTTTAAAGTGAATTAAAATCAAGTATGTCCCTATAATAACCACGAAACATTGTTCCAGGTAGATACTTCTCCCAGTTCGTTGTATAGCAGATGATGGAGACAAAATAGAAGTCAGTCGAAGACTTGGGTAAACCGGTTATGGAAAATGGATTAAACACTAATCCCTAATTGTTTCTCTCCTCCAAGAGCATTGTGATTAGTATGACGATGATACAGAAGTAAAAAATTAAACATCAATTCTGGGACGAGTTAGTGTGTTCGTAAACGTGTGTAAAAGAATATTTCCAATCAAGGATGAATAGTCTTCTTCGGCAGCATACCATTTTCTGCGATGTACATGCGTGAAGACACAAAACTCTGTGGTGTTGCTGACTTGGCGTTTGGGTGTGAATGCTACCTCTGCTGTGTTTTTTGAGTACCATTCACAGTCTGTTACATAGCTCAAACTTGCCAATACGTCGTCCCTGTTCACATTCCAGAGGGGGAAAACATACATAATGCCTCGTTGTGGAGGAATAACTGTAAAATCGGATAGTTGCACTGGTCTCACCAGTACTTAAGAAAGTAAATGGTATTAATCCGCTGAATTGCAGATCCATATCACTGACCACGATTTTCAATAGGATTTTGGAACGTATATTGTGTTAAAAGATTATGTGAATTACCTTGAAAGATAACGATCTGTTGACACATAGCATGGAATCAGGAAATATCATTCTTGTCACACAAAATTAGCTGTTTACTCGCATGAAGTAATGGGAACTATCAACGGGGAATCTCAAATTGATCCCATATTTCCAGAAGGCTTTCGACACCGTTCCTCACAAGATCACAAGAGACTTCTAATCAGACCGTGTGCCTATGAAATATTGCTTCAGTTATGCGACTGGATCCGTGGATTCCTGGCCGAAAGGTCACAGTGGGTAGTAAACGACGGAAAATCATTGAGTGAAACAGAAATGAATTCAGGCGTTCTCCAAGGGTGTGTTATAGGCCCTCGCCTGTTCCTAATTTATACAAACAATTTTAGGAGATACTGTGTGCAACCCTCTTAGATTGTTTGCAGATGATGATGCCATTTAATGTCTAGTACAATTATCAGAATACCGAAACTGCAAACTGACATAGAAGATATCTGTATGGTGCGAAATTGTGGTAATTGTCTCTGAATAACGAAAAGTGTGAGGGCATCCACTTGAGTACGAAAAGAAGTTCGTTAGATTTTGGTTGGTTGGTTTGAGGGCAAGAGACCAAACAGCGAGGTCATCGGTTCCATAGGTTAGGGAAGGAAGTCGCCCGTGCCCTTTCAAAGGAACCATCCCAGCATTTGCCTGAAGCGATTTAGAGAAATCACGGAAAACCTAGGACTCCTGGAAGTGGGTTTGAACCGTTGTCCTCCCGAATGCGAGTCCAGTGTGCTAACCGCGGAGCCATCTCTCTCGGTTTAAATTTTGGTTACACGATACATCATAAATTTAAAGACCGTCAGCAGAATTAAATGTCAAGAAATTACAATTGGGAACAACTTAATTGGAACGATCACATAATTAATGTTGTGGGGAAGATAAACGTAAGACTGCAGAACACTTAGAAGATGCGACAGGTCTGGTAAAGTTTTTTCCTATCGTTCCCACATAGAGGTGACGGAAGAAATCGAACAGGCTCTAAGAAGGGCAGCTCGTTTTGTGCTAAATAGGGAATGTAGTGTAACGGATATGATAAGTGAGCTTGGATTGCAATCATTAAAACAAAGGCGGTTTTTATTGCGGCAAGATCTTTTCACCAAATTTCAAACACCACCTTTATAACCTATGAATGTGGCCAAAATATAAGAGGCCCCATCTCTTATGAGCAACATACAAACAATTCACTCGAATATTGTAAATATATAGTAGAGTAGGGAATTATTTTTATTATTATTATGAAGAACAGTGCTGAACATTCAAGAGGTCAATGATTCTCAGGAGGCGCTGAAAATGTTCACCATAAACTTCGATACACAACTCAGATCATCTCAGCTTGTTTTTAGAAAATTTTTCCAATTCATTTGGTTGATTTCCGCAAACGCATTGCAATGTTTTTTTTTTTAATTATTCAATTGCATGCGGGTTGCTACTGTAGACTTTACACTTTAAATTACCCTACGAATTAAAATCATTGATATAAACATCGGACTATCTGGAAGGTCAAAAATCTTCTGAAAGTGTGCGTTCTTTTCCGAAACCCTCATAGACGTATGACATTGAAAACCGTCAAGTATGCGCCGTAGCACCATTTGGCTGGAAAAACGCGTACTCTCATTCTTCCTCTGTTAGCTGCGCTATGAATGGTTGCAACAGTTCCGTTACATACACTTGAGCTTCACAGTGTTGTTAAAGAAAATGGGGCCTACAATCCATTGGCCTGGAACTACACACCGAACGCCTATTTTCAAACCATGCAGGGACACCTCAGAGCGTTACCTGGGATTGCCTGCTGACCAATGGCATGTTCTTTGGAGTCCAAGTACCCGTTAAGGTGAAACCATGTTTCGTCTAAGTTGTAACAAAGACCATCAGCGATATGCACGAGTAACCCGCCTCAGCAGTGTTGTCGTTGTGCATAATCCGTTTTAATGCTTGCATCACTCGTACTTTGCATTAAAGCATGTGGAACAGCTTCAAAATTTTCTATAATGACATTCGTTTGATGCTTAGTTGGGAGGATAGACGTCTAGTGATTTCCGTGGACATCTTACGATAGTCTAGTGAACATGTTCAATATTTCCTGGCGAAATGCAATGTTTGGTGTTAGTGACTGAACACGTTGGTCTAAATTCAGTGATTAATTTTATCGTGAACGTTTCATTAACGTTATAAACGATTTACATCCAAAAAAAGTTTTCACTATAGACACTCTTTGTTCGATTGAAAAAGTTTAAAGCTTCACACTGGATACTGAAAACTCAACGTTAATCACTAAAATGCCCTTCGACAACACGTTGTATCACGTGACGCTACTCGCGCGCTACCCTAGCGTTACGAAATAACAACACTCACATAGCTTAAAATATCGTATTCATTATAACACGGGATGCAGTGCACGCATGAGTAATTTTACCTGTGATTTGATTTTTTATTCTCATATACAACGATAGGAACTGGTTGTTACTAGCCTACTGAGGCTGCTTATTAACAGAATCACACCAGAACATCTCAAAAACACTAACGGATTGTACCGTTGCGCTCTTCAAACAATGCTTTGATTTAGTCAGATCCTCATCATCGAAACAGGTATCTCGTTTAAACAGGCGCCGAACAAGTTTCTAATGTTAGTGCGAGTATGAAGAAATTGTTAAGTTGGCGCATGGCGGTCGTATCTGAAAGTAGATTCCGTGATATTGTTGTGCAGAATGGAGTATGATTGTGCCTTTAGTCTCCAATTTATTATCATCGGTGAAATGAAGAAGTATTACATGCTCTGTTGAATGGAATGAATAGTCTGATGGGTACAGAATATGGATTGAGAGTAAAACGAAATATCTCCAACGAGATTAATGGAGACATCTAAATTAAATAAATTGCCTGACGAAAAAAGTGAAGCAACAAGAAAGAGAGAAGGAAACAGAATGCAGTTTTCAAATTGAAAGGTAACGTAATGCTATTTCAGTGATTACAGAATCGAATTCAGTTTACAAACAATTAGGCTGTATGAGTCCATTGACCAATATGACTTTCCTCTTCCTATTGCCTGGATGGATGCGCTGACTCGGTTAGGGAGACTGTAATAAAGTCGTTGTATACTCTTACGAGGTATGCTGGCCCACAATTGTTGTAATGGGTTCTTGGTTCCTGTGTACTGACACTGAGGCGGATGGAGTTGACATTCGAGCTTGTCCCACACATACACTACTAGAGGCGTATCTGAGAATATTGCTGGTTGTGGGAGCACCTTCAACACCACAGAGGCAGTTCAGTTTCTTTTTATTATTATTATCATTATTTATTTATCAGTGTTTTGACGGGTTTGATGCGGCCCACCGCGAATCATCTCTCCTGCCAACTTTTTCTCAAAGCATCACTTGCAAAATACGTCCTCAATTACTTGCTCGATGTATCGCAATCGCTGTCTTCCCCTATAGATTTTATCCCTTACAGCTTTCTCATTTATACTATATATATTCTTCGTTTTACCCTCAATCCGTAGTTTGTACTCGTCAGACTGTTCATTCCATTCAACAGAGCCTGTAATACTTTATTTCACCTAGGATAGCAATGTCATCAGCAAATCTTTTAACTGGTATCCTTTCACCTCCAATAAAATCCCACTCATGAACAAATTTTTTACTTCCGTCATTGCTTCTTTGACATACAGACTGAAGAGGAGGGCTAAACACTACATCTCTTTCTTGCATCCTTTATAAACCGTACACATTGTTCTTGACCTCCGAATCTTATTGTTTCCTCTTGGTTCTTGTACATATCCTATAAAGTCAGTCTCTCCCTGCAGCTTACCCCTATTTTTCCCAGAATTACTAACATCGTCCAATAATATACAATGTCCAAGTCGACAAATCGTATTAACTTGTCTTGATTACTCTTCAGTCCTGCATCTCCGATGCCTTTATATTCCCTAAAGCCAAAGTAATTGTCAGGCAATTAGGCTGTACAACTACCACGAATCGTTGAAACTGCAGCTATCAATTCAAATGTCAAATACGAATCAGAGGTTCGAGGATACAAATTGTGAAACGAAACGAGGAGCTGCGTACTGCTCACAGTATTACGTCATATAATAATCTTATGATACTACTGGAAAATGCAGTTACAATACAAAGTTCGTAACAAACCAAAGATATGTTGAGAACAACAACATCATAAAAAATGTACATAGATTTGTAATGTTGAAACATTATGAGAATCAATAATCACTAAAATCAGACAGCATAAACACCAAACGACAATCGATGCACTTTAATGTCAAGTCCATATCAGACGTTCGGGCCTGAACATAGTCTAACCAACTACAACACCAAGGATAAAATCACTTCTAATGGTGTCATACAGAAATGATAATTATTCACATTATTACAACATGTGTGACCCTACTGTCCATCCCCAATCAATTTTATTAAACTAATTTACCAGTAATCTGAACATATCTTATGCCCAGTACACCTTATATTACATAACAGCATCAGTACGAAGAAACTAACTATCAGAAAAATACATACGCATCTGTTACCACATCCAAATAAGCCAGATGTGAAATTATTCCTACTCCACAAAGTGTAAGAGTTTATAAAGAGTTAAGAAGAGCAGAGAACTGAGTAAATTATGCTGGATTTCTCCATGGCATATATATATATATATATATTGCTTAATATTTGTACCATCTATGTGGCTAGATTATAGGAAGTCTCTAATGAAAAACACAAGATACGTGTTAAAAATAGGTAAAAACATTTCAACAACATGAAAAATTTAAAGATAGGAAAAAGAAGGGCACTTGATGTGGGAGACATTTAAAAACATTGTATCAATGGCATCACCAATAGTATGTATATTATTAACCATTTACAGCTTGTGTGTGGACCATTCTAGTATTAGATCCCTAATACCAGAAAAGGGAGTCTAGGTGGTAGCTGATGTCAGCACCTAATAATGAAGTGACGATCGGTGGATCACTTATGAACATTTATGTAACATGTAAATGTAAAAAGCTTACAACGTTGGGGAGGGGGTGGGCGTGTCTAGGGAAAGAGAAGCCAATTTCACACGAAAGAACTTTAGGTTAACCTTATTAAGTAAGTTATATGCCCTGTAAAACAGTGTGTAAACAGTATAATACTGCCACTGATAACTATAAAAATGGTAGATGACAATAACAACCACACATCATTAGTATGAGGTACTCCTTATGTTACGCATCAATAGCTATTTATGCAAAGCTATGACTTCAACACAGTATTAATCAGAACATCCGTAGAGGGAGAAAGAGGGGAGTTGGGGGTGAGGAAAATTAAATTAAAGACAAAATTATATTTGGGTCATTGTTTTACCCTAGCTTGTCATAAGTGTACTTTTGAATAGGTCAGAAAAGTTATCTGAATAATTTTTATTTCTTTTAATTTGCCTGTTCATTAAGAACTTTTTCAGGAAGTATGATCAAGTTTCCAAAAATTTCAGTCTCTTCTAACAGGTTTATGTTACCGCCTGTATTGCTCTGTGTGATAATTCGTTGTGCTTTGAGATGTTCCTTAAAGTGTGACTGTGTACTCTCAAATGGGTGAATAAAGCAGATGAATTTCCTGGATACGCATGCTCTTTGCATCACATTCTTAGTTTCCTGCCTGTCTCGCCCATGTAGATTCTTTCACATTTCTGACACTTTATTATGTAAATCACAGATTGATCAAATATTGGTTCACATCCAATGTCATGCAGTAATTTTGTACCTAACTTGTTATCTGTCTAAAATGATAAAATTATATTACTTCTTTTAGAATGCTGTTTAATTCTCTCAGAGGCATAACTGCAATAAGGCAGGAAGTTATATTTTGGGTTCGGTTTCTCATTTATTTTTTCCAAGGAAATTTCACAACTATCAGCCTTTTCCTTGTCTTTCAAATGCGTAGCCTATAATGTCATTACAATCCGTTTCTATCATCTACAAGCTAGTCACACTTGGTAGCGCCGAATCGCGCTGCCAGTGCGACCCAATTCATGAGCAGTCGGTGCTTCCGGGTGACGGTATTACTTTAATGCAGCCGTTTGTATTGTGGTGCCAACGGCAGTCCACGCAGTGGATGGTAATAACCCTCGTCTGAATGCTGATAATTTCCGACAGTGGTCCAGGAAGAAACAGAATGTTGCTGGGAGCCGATTAATTGCTCTCGGATAGCAGGAGCAGTGGTTACGATGTGCACGTCCACAGCTCGGGGGTTCTCTTTTGTGATGTCAGACGTGGTCGAGTGCTGACTGGACAGTGAAGGGGGAACCATGTTTATAGCGATAAAAAATGAAATAGTATTGAAGGAAATTGAGGGAGATCCGAATTGTTAAATATATTGGGTGAAGGTCACGGTTAAAGCAGGCTCAAACATGGTAGTTTGATGTCTCTATAGGACCCCTTGCTCAGCAGCTGTTGTGACAGAACACCTGACGGAAAATTTGGAAAATATTTTGAGTAGATTTCCCGACCACATTGTAGTTTTGGGTGGAGATTTTAATTTACCAGATACAGACTGGGAGACAAACTTTTATAGCGGGTGGCAGGGACAAATAATCCAGTGAAATTTTTTTAAGTGCATTATCTGAAAACTATCTTCAGCAGTTAAACAGATAACCGACTCGTGGTGATAATATATTAGACCTTCTGGTGACAAACAGACCCGAACTATTTGAAACAGTTAACGCAGAACAGGGAATCAGTGATCATAAAGCTGTTACAGCATCAGTGATTTAAGTCATAAATAGAAATATTTAAAAAACGTAGGAACATTTTTCTGTTTAGGAAAAGTGACAAAAAGCAGATTTCAGAGTACTTGACGGCTCAACACAATAGTTGTATCTCAAGTACAGATAGTGTTGAGGATCAGTGGACAAAGTTCAAAACCATCGTACAATATGCGTTAGATGAGTATGTGCCAAGCAAGATCGTAAGAGATGGAAAAGAGCCACCGTGGTACAACAACCGAGTTAGAAAACTGCTACGGAAGCAAAGCGAATTTCACAACAAACATAAACATAGCCAACGCCTTGCAGACAAACAAAAATTACAAGAAGCGAAATGTAGTGCGAGGAGGGCTAAGCGAGAGGCGATAAATTTTGGTCCTATGTCAAAGCGGTAGGTGGATCAAAACAAAATGTCCATACAAACTGTGACCAAAATGGTACTGAAACAGAGGATGATAGACTAAAGGCTGAAATACTAAATTTCATTTTCCAAAGCAGACAGATCTTCGTTCCTTCTCTAGATTGTAGCACCGATAGCAAAATGGTAAATATCGAAATAGGTGACAGAGGGTTAGAAAAACAATTAAAATCGCTCAAAAGAGGAAAGGCCGCTGGACCTGATGGGATACCAGTTCAATTTTACACAGAGTACGCGAAGGAACTTGCCCCCCTTCTTGCAGCGGTGTACCATAGGTCTCTAGAAGAGCGTAGCATTCCTAAAGCTTGGAAAAGGGTACAGGTCATCCCAGTTTTCAAGAAGGGATGTCGAACAGATGTGCAGAACTATATATCGATATCTCTAACGTCGATCAGTTGTAGAATTTTGGAACACGTATTATGTTCGAGTACAATGACTGTTCTTGAGACTAGAAATCTACTCTGCAGGAATCAGCATGAGTTTCGAAAATGACGATCGTGTGAAAGCTAGCGCTATTCGTCCACGAGACTCAGAGGGCCATAGACATGGGTTCCCTGGTAGATGCCGTGTTTCTTGACTTCCGCAAGGCGTTTGATACAGTTCCCCACAGTCGTTTAATGAACAAAGTAAGAGCATATCGATTATCACAACAATTGTGTGATTGGATTGAAGAGTTCCTAGATAATAGAACGCAGCATGTCATTCTCAATGGAGAGAAGTCTTCCGAAGTATGAGTGATTTCAGGTGTGCCGCAGGGGACTGTCATAGGACCGTTGCTATTCACAATATGCGTAAATGACCTTGTGGATGACATGGGAAGTTCACTGAGGCTTTTTGCGGATGATTCTGTGGTATATGGAGAGGTTGTAACAATGGAAAATTGTTCTGAAATGGTGGAGGATCTGCAACGAACTGACGCATGGTTCAAAAAAATGGTTCAAATGGCTCTGAGCACTATGGGACTTAACTTCTAAGGTCATCAGTCCCCTAGAACTTAGAACTACTTAAACCTAACTAACCTAAGGACATCACACACATCCATGCCCGAGGCAGGATTCGAACCTGCGACCGTAGCGGTCGCGCGGTTCCAGACTGTAGCGCCTTTAACCGCTTGGCCACCCCGGCCGGCTGACGCATGGTTCAGGGAATGGCAATTTAATCAAGTGTAATGTGCTGCGAGTACATAGAAAGAAAGATCCTGTATCATTTCGCTACAATATAGCAGGTCAGCAACTGGAAGCAGTTAATTCCATAAATAATTTGGGAGTAGGCATTAGGAGTGATTTAAATTGGAATGACCATATAAAATTAATCGTCGGCAAAGCAGATGCCAGACAGATTCATTGGAAGAATCCTAAGGAAATGCAGTCCGAAAGCAAAGGAAGTAGGTTCAAGTACACTTTTTCGCCTACTGCTTGAATACTGCTCACCAGTGTGTGATCCGTACCAGACAGAGTTGATAGAAGAGATAGAGAAGATCCAACGGAGAGCAGCGCGCTTCGTTACAGGATCATTTAGTAATCGCGAAATCGTTACGGAGATGATAGATAAACTCCAGTGGAAGACTACAAGAGAGACGCTCAGTAACTCGGTAGGGGCTTTTGTTGAAATTTCGAGAACATACCATCACCGAGGAGTCAAGCTGTATATTTCTCCCTCCTACGTATATCTTGCGAAGAGACCATGAGGATAAAATCAGAGAGATTAGAGCCCACACAAAGGCATTCCGACAATCTTTCTTCCACGAACAATACAAAACTGGAATAGAAGGGAGAACCGATAGAGGTTCTCAAGGTAACCGCCACACACCGTCAGGTGGCTTACGGAGTATGGATGTAGATGTAGAACTTATTACCCTCACGTCCCTACGCCCATCCTCACACCCGAATATCTCACAGCTCTGGATACAGACTGATACGACCAGTCGACCAAATGGAGACAAAAAATGAAGCGCCTTCCAGACTCCGTCGTGTGCACAATGGGGCTGCCTCACACGAGTGCACAGCATTTCCGCGTCCCGCACAGTGGCCACTCAATATCTGAGGCTGTTGACACCCCTTGTATACCGCCCCAGTCCTGGTAACAACAATAAACACTAACAACACTAAGCAGTCTGATGGCCGATCTACTTGCCACAGAGAACTGTAACTCTACAGCGAGGTGACAAAAGTCATGGGTTATCTCCTAATATCGCATCGCACCTTCTTACCGGCATGGTGCAGCGACTCGGCGACACTTTGACTCAACGAGTCACAGGAAGGCACCTATAGAAATACTGATCCTTGCGGCGTCAGTATCTACTTGACTGAGAAGTAGCGGCTCCGGTCACGAGAACTGACAACTGCCGGAAGGGCTGTGTGATGACCACATGCCTCTCCATATACGTATCCAATGACGCCTATAGGCTGAGGATGACACGGCGATCGGTCAGTACCGTTAGGGCCTTCCGAGACCTGTTCGGACTGAGTTTAGTTTAGTTTGCTGCCTCTATAGCCTTCCATAATTGCGAAACTGTTGCCGGTGCAGGATTTTCTGCACCAGCTGACCTCTCGATCATGTCTGATAAATGTTGGGTGGGATTCACGTCGGGTGGGTTGGTCAGGGTGGTAACAGTGTTATCGGGATTGAGAGGGAATGTCTAAAACTTGGTACTCTCGGCACACTCTTGATAAGGTGGATTTCGGAATACTGAACTGCCTAATGATTTCCGAAATGGAACATCTCATACGTCTGGCTCCAAATACCACTCCGCGTTCGAAGTACGATAACTCCCATCGTGTGGTCACAATGAAGTCTGAGAGCTTTTTATAAGAACTACCTGAGTACAAACGACAGCATTTATACCTTGTGAACACGATACTGCCGCATCTCTACATGTGCGTATCTCGATCCTAGGATTTTTTGTCACATCTGTATAACGATTTACATACCTGCCGCTAGTGCGTATCCTTATTCCGCTCGTCACCTTAGTTTGGAGTTTTTCACCATTGTCAGGAATGGAATTGACCTTCAATCTATGTGAAACGCGGAGAGCTCTGTGTGGGACAGCTTTCGAGCGCTGACGCCGAAACAAATTAAAAACGCCAGCCTTCTTATGGATGGCGCCAGCCGCCCGTGGAAGCTAATCTGCACCCTGCCTCTGCTCTGACCCGGCCCCAGCTCCGGCTGATAACTTGCCGCAGCTCCTGGCACGCCCTCTGCACAAAACTTCCGTTCGTGACTTCATTACGCTGCCACCCCCCAAACACTCCTGACTTCCACGAAACCCGTTTCCCGTATTGATTCCACCGGACCCGGGAACTGGCACTACACCCTGGTATCTGCATGCCTGTTGAGCATTTATTATAACTGCTGCTGAATGTCCGTCTGGCAACTTTTTAATATCATTTCCGACGCTGTCCAACACAATATCGTGAGATTTCGTACCGGTTTATTTCAGAGCATATAGTGTGTAGCTTTATCGCTGTTACCTTATGCTATACAAAGATTTACAAGTATTAATAAATGTCCTAGCATCCTGTCCCTAGCACTTGTCAATGTTTTCAACATGTCCCTCTCCTTGGCGGTTCGGCCGAGAACGTCTACTTTTCTTGTCCAAATACGAGGGTGGTTTGATAAGCCATAAAAAAGCAATAAAATTTTCTTTCGTAAACAATAAACCTTATCTCTCAACATAGTCTTCTTTTCCCATCACACTAGAAAAACGGGTTCTTGCAGAGTGTAAAATACTCATTGACTTCAACTATAACTTCTTCAAGGATGAAAATTTTTTCCGAACAACGTAAAGTTTCCAGTTAGGAAACAGAAAAATGTCACCGGAATAAGTCTGGTGAATAGGGTGGATAAGGAACCCTTTTCAAAGCGCAGTTCACATACTTTCTCCATTGCTATCGCTGATATGTCGGATGGTACATTATCCTGGTGAAAAAGCTCATTTTTGCATGCGAATCGTGGTTTATTTAGGCAGCGCAAGTTTTAGACGACACAGCAACGAAGCACAATGCGTGCAGTTATGATTCTGCCGTTTTACAAATAATGAAGGAGGGTTATTCCTCATGAATCTCGAAAAACAGTAGCCATCACCTTATCAGCTGACAAGATGGTCTTGGACTCCTTCGGCGCACTTTCAGCAGCCTTTACCCAATGGTTTGACTGCCGGTGTGACTGGTGGGTTATGATGGAATCAGGTTCCATCAGAATTAACAAAATGGTTCAAATGGCTCTGAGCACTATGGGACTTAACATCAATGGTCATCAGCCCCCTAGAACTTAGAACTACTTAAACCTAACTTACCTAAGGACATCACACAACACACAGTCATTACGAGGCAGAGAAAATCCCTGACCCCGCCGGGAATCGAACCCGGGACAGAACTAACAAATCGGTGCAAAAAGTCTTCCGGATTGCGATTAAAGATCGCGAGACATTGTGCTGAAATGTTGTAGCGGATACGCTTTTGGTTGACAACGAGCAATCGTGGCGCTCACCGTGCATACAGCTGCTTTATAACCAATTCGCAGTGCAAGATATTGTGCACTCGCTCAGTTGAGGTGCCCAGTCTCAGACATCTCATGAATATTTATTCGCTAAACTTGCATTACCATATCATGGCTTTTTTAAATGGTTTCTTTGTGGTGACTGCAATTGAACAGACGGAGCTTACTTCATATTTGTTGCTTGTCCGACCGCATTCAAATTCATTAACCCGAAAGTAAATGGTTTTTAAAGATGGTGCAGAGTACGCGTGAACTTTATTTAATTCTGTTTGGGTGTGTCGGACAGTCCAATGCTTCAAATAAATATGTTTAATACAGCATGAAACTCGATTTTGTGCAATTCAGACAGCTGTCGACAATGAACTATACACTGTTCATAAGTGAAATTCCATATACGACCGTTGAAGTAATCAAGTTTACCAATCATTAAGCTGAGATAAAAATGTTCCCTTCTTTCAAGAAATTTGCTGGAATTATCAAACAACTCCCGTTGTTTTCAACACCTCATATCATTAGATCTCAAAGCTTCGATTTTCTGCCTTTTCGGTTTTACGAGTCCATGATGCACATTTTATAATGATTTGCTCCAAACGTACATTCTCAGAAACTTCTTTCTTAAATTAACTCCCATATTTGATACTGATAGACTTCTTTTGGTGAAGAATATCGTGTTCGACTTTGTAAGACTGCTTTTTATGTCCTAGTCTTATCCTTCACGTGTCAGTTTGTTTCCAAGGTAAGATAATTCGTTCATTTCGTCTGCTTCGTCATGTCCGGACATTATTTTTATCACTAATCGTATTTCTGAGACTCGTCACTACTTCTGTACGTCTTTCACCGGTTTATTCAAATTCCTTATTGTGTTCATTATAATTTTATTCCATCTAACAGGACCTCTAAATCTTCCTCACTTTCACTGAGGGTCAAGCGAGGTGGCGTAGTGCATTGTGCTGCCACCTACTGCCAAGTACTCCACATTAGCGAACCCAGTAGTCATTACACATCGTGAGAGAACAGGATGGGGCGCTCCGCGGAACTCACGGGCTTCGAACGTGGTCAGATGATTGGGTATCACTTGTGTCACAATTCTGTACGCGAGATTTCCATACTCCTAAACATCCCTAGGTACACTGTTTCCCATGTGATAGTGAAGTGGAAACGTGAAGGGACACGTACAGCTCAAAAGCGTACAGGCCAGCCTCGTCTGTTGGCTGATAAGAGACCGCCGACAGTTGAAGCTCGTAATGTGTAATAGACAGACATGAGCCGTGCGCGGCTCGCGTTCATGCCGTTTATTGCTCCTCATCTTGTTTTTGTGGTTCTGTCGCCTCGATCTTCATTCAATTCGATTCACTGGTGTCACTAGGTTGCTGGTTTGCTTGCCCGTGAGTGGCAGCAGCAGCGCTTATCGATATGTGCACTTGTGTCTATCTCTGGAGCGACCGCTAGTATTTCCGGGTCGTCGTGTGTCTAGAGTTGAGTGGGGACGGACGTGTATTTGGTATTTTGACCATTTCTGGGCCTCATCAGTTGGTCATCTTGGCGGACGTGTGTCGGTTCCTTCCTTGTGCGCAGATGTCGTGGCCAATGGACAAGTGTTACCACTGCATGGTTGAGTCCGAGCCAGTGTGCCCGGGTCGCCGTGTCTCCGAGTTCCGAACGAACATCGAGTTGAGTCAGGATGAAGCTGCAGAGGGCTCCGGACAGCCAAGACTCGCCCGATCGTTGCTGACACACATGACATGAGTGGGGACGACCTTGGTTGGTCATTCGGTCGGTCGCCTCATCGGACGACGTGTATTTGGTCGCCGACCACTTATGGAAACTGTGTGTGTGTCGACTTGTGAATCGTCCTTGTTGTTCCACAATGATTGGTTTTAGGATCATCAGAGATCATGGTGCAAGAGTTCACATGGAGCTGTGTGTAGCTTGGGTGATTTCCACTGAGCAGTTATGAAGGCTGTCTGCGTACTGGAGTAGGCAGTCTGTCGGTTGGGACAGAGCAGCGTGTTGATACTGTCTGGCACGGCGTGTAGTTCGACAGCCTTTGGTGTTGTTCATATTTTTGAGTGGTTTTTGTGCCATGGCTGTATTAGACGCCAATTTTGAAGACATAGTGCTGCTGGTATCTTCGTCCTCGGCTGATATTTTCCATTGTCGTGCCATTGGTCGGCGGAAGGAAATTAATTAGGTTGTTGGTCGGTCCTTCAGCCGTCCCTGGGTCGGGTTGCCACCCACCTGTCTCACGTAAACTTAAGTTAGAGTTACCTCCCCAGGCCGACACTTGGAACACTACTGAGCGCCACTGTTCTGTCCGTTGTGACTGTGATTTCCTTTTGTCACAAGTACTGTGCCAGACCTTTAGCAGTGTATTAATTTTGTCTGTTCTATGTTCAGTATATGGCCTTCAGCAGAACCTTATGTGAAGTATTTTAATACAAGGCCTTCAGCCGTGTTTTATTTAAAATTCTTGTTTGCTCTGTATTTAGGCCGTAAGCCGCGTTTGTTTTAAAATCTGTGGCTTTCAGCCGTACTGTGTAAATGCTTATCTTAAGGTTTGTCTTTAATTACTTTGAATAATTGTTTGGACCTTCAGTCGTCAAGATATTTCAAGTTTTCTTAAGATAGTTTTCTTTTTTACTGTGTCCTTAAAGGTTGCCTGCCGTCCGGGGTTGCCGAGCGGTTCTAGGCGCTACAGTCTGGAACCACGCGACTGCTACGGTCGCAGGTTCGAATCCTGCCTCGGGCATGGATGTGTGTGATGTCCTTCGGTTGGTTAGGTTTAAGTAGTTCTAGGTTCTAGGGGACTGCTGACCTCGGAAGTTAAGTCCCATAGTGCTCAGAGCCATTTGAAAGGTTGCCTATAATTATGTTGAAAAATTATTGGGCTATAAGCCGAGAAATTTATTTAAATTTTCCTTACTGTGGCTTTTAGCCAAGATTTGTAAATGCTTGCCTTTTAAAAAATTTCCATTGCTGATCTGAAATAGTATTTCGGCCTTTAGCCGAGGAGATATTTCCATTCTACTTAAGTAAGGCCTTCAGCCATTTGTCTAAATTCTGGTTCCTTAAAAGGAATTATTTAAGGATGTTTTAATTGTACCAAAGTAAGGCCTTCAGCCGTTTCTCTAAATCCTTGCGTTTTAAAGGGATGTATTCAAAATTTACTACTGAGAAGTTATTTGGGCCCTCAGCCGTGAATTGATCCTTGTTGTTTTAAAGAGAAAACTGTGCACTGGTTTTCGATTAAGAAAGTCATGTGTCCTTCTGTAACTAACAGTAACTGATCTTGGCCCCTTTCCACAACCTAATCCACTCTGTCCTGCGAAACTAGATTTCAAGACATCTATCCACACCATCACACAGGTATTCCAAAATGGAGATCCATTGTAACTACTATGATAGGTGGGAGGTGAGAAAAAATGGATGTAATGGTCGCTTGATGTAAAGAGCATAAACATTGCACGATTGAACAATGGAAAACTTTGTGTCGAATGGCGAATCACGGTACACAATGTGGCGATCCGATGGCAGGGTGTGGGAATGGCGAATGCCGGTGAACATCATCTGCCACCGGGTGTATTGCCAACTGTAAAATTCGGAGGCGATGCTGGTACGGTGTAGCCGTGTTTTTCGTGAGGGGACTTGCAACCCTTGTTGTTTTGCTTGGCACTATCACATACGTACAGTAAGGTGCTGGATTTTTTCTTGGAGAATGTAGTCGAATGAAGTCGGGTGATGCTGAGGGAATTAGTTTAGGAAATGAGACACTTAAAGTAGTAAAGGAGTTTTGCCATTTGGGGAGCCAAATAACTGATGATGGTCGAAGTAGAGAGGATATAAAATGTAGACTGGCAATGGCGAGGATACCGTTTCTGAAGAAGAGAAATTTGTTAACATCGAGTATGTATTTCAATGTCAGGAAGTCGTTTCTGAAAGTATTTGTATGGAGTGTAGCCATGTATGGAAGTGAAACGTGGACGATAAATAGTTTGGACAAGATGAGAATAGAAGCTTTCGAAATGTGGTGCTACAGAAGAATGCTGAAGATTAGATGGGTAGATCACATAACTAATGAGGAGGTACTGAATAGAATTGGGGAAAAGAGGAGTTTGTGGCACAACTTGACTAGAATAAGGGATCGGTTGGTAGGACATATTCTAAGACATCGAGAGATCAGCAATTTAGTATTGAAGGGCAGCGTGGAGGGTAAAAATCGAAGAGGGAGACCAAGAGATGAATACACTAAACAGATTCAGAAGGATGTAGGCTGCAGTAGGTACTGGGAGATGAAGAAGCTCGCACAGGATAGAGTAGCATGGAGAGCTGCATCAAACCAGTCTCAGGACTGAAGACCACAACAACAACAACATCACAGCACAGTCCTACATTGATGCTTTAAGCACCTTCTTGCTTCCCACGTTGAAGACCAATTCGGGGCTGGCAATTGCATCTTTCAACACGACCGAGCACCTGTTCATTACTGCACGGCCTGTGGCGGGGTAGTTACACGAGAATAACATCCCTGTGAAGGAGTGGCCTGCACAGAGTATTGACTTAAATCCTGTAGAACACCTTTGGGATGTTTTGGAACGCCGACTTCGTGCTAGGCCTCACCGACCGACATCTCTCCCCAGTACAGTACTCGGTGAAGAATGGGCTACCATTCTCCAAGAAAAAATCGAGCACCGGATTTTACATATGTCTGAGAGTATGGAAGCTGTCATCAAGCTTAAGTTGGGCCAACACCATACTGAATTCCAACATTATCGATGGAGGGCGCCACGAGCTTGTAAGTCATTTTCAGTCAGGTGTCCGGATACTTTTGATCATATAGTGTACATGAAAGGCTAACAACATTTTTTGATCATACTCGTCACCAGTTGTTGTTGGTGTACCTTCTTGTAATGTTTTGTGGTTTCTGGGTGGGTGAGGAGAGGATGGTATGAAAAGTGGGTGGTCGGTTTCCTCCCACGACAACAGAAAATGCACACGTGGTTAAAATACACTTTAGGACCGGAACCAATTGCGTACTTAACTTTAGTGACGTCCAATCTGAAGTTCTGTGGTTAAAATCAATCAAATAACATGCATTAATTCTTGAATCTTGTCCGTGTCCGTATCAAAACTATATGCATTGACTAACGTTCCCTCATAGATAGCTAAGATGCGATATGATTACTATCATTGTGGAAGACTAGAGCAGTGTGTGTCGTATTAAGCTGCAATTCGAACTGTGTCCCTATGCGACGTACTGATTTACTGAGATTGAGAGATTGAGGCAAGTCAGTATGCGACGGCCGCCTATATGCACGACGCCCAGGGGTGTTAACGACGCGTAGCCTGGGGGCCGGTCTTGGTCATCTCTTGCCATACGCGTGCCTAGTTAAGCGCCTGCTTTTCAATGTTTCCTAGTGCCGACCGGTGTGCTGTCGAAGGGGTACGCCAGCGTTTATTTAGTTAACAAGGCGTTTTACAAGGCAGATGCAGATGCGCGTCTCAGGCAAGAACTAGGGCATGCAGAAATGTAATGGCTCCGAAGTTTTTATTCCGTGCTTGATCTCATTTCAGGTACTGAATGTGATGCAAACTACTCGGTCGATTTTTCCGCTTCGCTGATGCAGGTTGCAACCGTCTGCCATTAGAGGGGACCCAAATGCAGCTTGTAACATGGGGGTGTGTAACGTAATTATGTTGTTGCTGAGACACTTTCAGAATACAAGCGAGGATTTCACTTTCATAGTGATGAAGCGGTGGAAGCGCAGGTGAGGTTGTGATTGTCAACAATGTCAAAATTTCTGCAGTAACGGTACCTCTCGTTGGGAAAATTGTGTTCGTCGTCTGGGTGACTACGGTGAGATATAAATATGTAGACATGAAGAAAAGAGATGTAAACTGTTAATAAAGTTCATTTCATTTACAAAGCTTTAAAAATCGGAGGCATGACATTTTAGCATGCTCTAGTATGACGGTAAGGTAAAATAGGATATTGGTAAGGCCATTTCCATTCTCTGACACTCAGATGTTATTTCAAAAGGCACACAGTGGAATGAAGGGAAATGAAGAATTAGACACACTGATCGACGAAACTGTATGCACTGGTTTAGTGAAAGTGCCTCCGGAAGATCTCCTTCATACTATAAGGACCGGAATCACAGTCCGGTGGAACGAACCGGTCTTACAAAATTAAAGGAAAACGCTCTGTCGCAGTCGTGCATCTCCTCTCACGTCCTTAGGCTAGACCAGAACTGTTGTACTGACAATGACGTACCTTCGACTTAATCACGAGAGATTCCGCCATTGACACTACCGGCTCAAGATGATATCCCCTTCGTGTGAATCTTGCAGCGAGAAAGATGTTAATCATATTTTCATCGGCTGCGACAGTAAATGGTTCAAATGGCTCTGAGCACTATGCGACTTAACTTCTGAGGTCATCAGTCACCTAGAACTTAGAACTAATTAAACATAACTAACCTAAGGACATCACACACATCCATGCCCGAGGCAGGATTCGAACCTGCGACCGTAGCGGTCGCTCGGCTCCAGACTGTAGCGCTGCGATAATAGATATGACGAAACAGTGAAACTATTTCAGCATTTCGATGTCATCCGGCAACGCGTTATCAAAGAACATTTTTTTAACGGCAGAATAACTAAATGTATATCGACAGTTATACAATTTATACGACTTGTACCATTCTATAACATATACGAGGACTATTCAGAAAGTAAGGTCCGATCGGTCGCGAAATGGAAACCATTCTGAAAATCAAAAATGTTTTATTTACTGCAGTCAGTTAGACCTTTCAGCTATTTCTCCACATTGTCATCGCTCCGACTTAGGTATTTGTCGTAGCTTCGTACCAGCTTTCCAATGCCTTCGTCATCGGGTAGTCTTCTGTGCTTTCCGCCACTTCTCTACTGTGGTCGACAGCTCGTTGTCTGTGACACAATGTTCACTTCATAGCCAGCGGTTCATGTCAGCAGAAACGAAACTCACAGGGAGCCAATTTCGGGCTGTGTTGTGGATAATCAAACATTTCCCATCAAAAACGCTGCAGAAGCATCTACATATCCCCGGAGGATTGCGGGCGAGAATTGTCATGACGAAGGAAACGCAGGCCGCGCGGGGTAGCGTCCACGGATCGAGCGTCTCCCCCACGTCGGAGGTTCGACTCCTCCCTCGTGCACGGCTGTGTGTCTTCTCCTTAGCGTAAGTCTAGGGACCGATGACTTCAGCAGTTTAGACCCATAGGAACTTACCACCAAGGAAACGCATGACAATTACGTTACGTTGGCTGCATGATATCAGGCGAATTCTCTCACCAGGCCCTCACATTGGCGGGAGACACTATTTTCTAGGCATCTTTACGTGCTCACTGTGCGCTCAGAACTGGAAAGAGTGACGAGACGAGATCGAGAGGCATACTAGAGACACTGCCCAACACATCTGCGCAATGTTTCATTGGATTTTCACTGTTGTTTCCATTTCGCCATCGATCGGACCTTACTTCCCGAATGGCCCTTGTAAGAAGACAGGAAAAGCATTTTTACATTACTGTATAGTAAGTACGTAAATGTGGTTTGTTTTATCAACTCTCTTTTTATATTACTGGATGTATCTGAATTTTATGTGATAAGGAAATGGGGTTCTGCCTCGAACTAACACACTCTTTTTTCTTGTTTTACTACCCATCCAAGTTTCAGAGAAGTTTCACCATGTTCAGAGGGTTTTATTTTTTATCTGCTTAAAATTGTACAAAGATATTCATTATTTGAATTTGCAGCTTCTTGTGTTGATCGTGTTTGCAGTTAAAATTGTAGGATGTGAGGTCCGCCAGTTATGCAAAACACCGTTTTTCTTCAGTACCCAAACATGTTTCAGCACCACTGTGCCATCATCAGTGGGTTTCCGTTTTATTTATTCTGTAATGTGAACATTTTTATTAAATTATTACAAACTCATGTGGATGTTTAGTTCAAACTCTAATCCGTTTCTTTTTGTTAATACCTTTACCAAGTTTGAACTAAACACGCACATAACTTTGTAACCATTGGTTCGTTTCTTTTTGTTAATACCTTTACTAAGTTAGAACTAAACATCCACATAATTTTGTAATCATTTAATAAAAATGTTGACATTACAGAATAAATAAAACGGAAACCCACTGATGATGGCACAGTGGTGCTGAAACGTGTTGGGGTACTTAGAAGAAACGTTGTTCTGCATGTCTGGTGGACCTCACATCCAACACTATTATGCAAAGAATTTATGCATTATGATATTTAGCAACATTTGAGATAGTAGTATTTACATTACTGTAGATACTGACATAAATATTAGCATGAAGAATAAGTATATACTATTCGCTATTTTACTCCCTGACTATCGTTCTTTAGGTTACAGCAACATTTTTCGGAAAGTGCTGATATATATGCTTGATAATTAAACTTTGTCAAACGTTGATGCTGGAATAGGAGCAGATTATGTATGTAAATCTCTGGACTTGCATTTTGCGGATGTCGCGTTTTCGTTCCACGCATACATCCTATAGGACCAGATTTACCAAAAGTAATTCGCCTTCCCTCATCAACATTTAAAACTGCCTACCAACTAGCAGCACACATATCACACATTACTGTGACCTAAAAAACACCAGTCAAAAATAAAAGTGTATATGTCCCCAAAACAACACAATGACGACAGTGCAACAGGAAGAAAAATTAAATAAAAAACGCTTATTAATTGGGGAAGACATACTGGAGGACAATAATTGTAGCTGTGCTACAAATACCAAACATACTTGTGGGCACCAATGTGTAATAATAAGGTATATACTTATTCTTCATGTTAATATTTCTGTCAATAACTATAGTCATGTAAATTCTGCAAAGTCAAATACTGGTAAATATCATAACGCATCAATTCTTTGTGTACTGTTCAATTTATAACAAATGAAACCCAGTGAAGATGGAGAAACTTCTCCGTAATGTGTACAGGTGGTAAAACAAGAGAATAAAATTGTTTGTTCAGGGTATTTCCTTATTATGTATTAGAAAGCAAGAGCGGAAAAAAAGATTTTCGAAGACAAAATTATGTTTTGGATTTGGTTATATCATGGAACCAGCTCTAGAAAACGTAAAGGTAGTTATTAATTGTTGTTAAAAATGAAACTTAAATAATAAATGAATAAAAAGGAGATTATTTTGGAGGCTGGAGTGGTAGCCTCGTGCTTAATCATTATTCTCGACTGGTCGAAGTAAGTCTTTGGGAGCAAGTTACCTGGCATTTGACAAAGAGCGGGTTGGACTTCTCCCGCGAATAATATACCAAAGGGAGCTGAACTGGCATCCTCGGCTTCTACTGTGCTGCCATTTAAACTATGCAAAGCATTGTGGCTGCCAGATCTCAAGTTGGAAACCTTTGTGCTGAGAAAATTTCGTATATCTCTAAACATAACTTCAGTCGTAATTAAAATTAAAACTGATTTCTGAGATGGATAGAGACGCAGTTAATTATTAACTAAGGTTAGTAGAGAAAGACCTACAGGCGATTATCTATCGCCGTGAAGAGAGGCGCCAGTGCATATATTGCACCTGTTATTCACGCTTGCTAAAAAACTATTGAGTCCCACTCCTCGTCCAGCGCGATTTCCAGTTTTTGCTAAGTACGGTTACGTGAGAAACACGTCTGCCAAGGCATGATCTATGAGGTTTACGACCGGAAAGTACGCAGGCCATTCCATACATTCAAAACCTTCATTTTCCACTGTATTCCGCACCTCAGCGGTCCTGTGAGGGTCGGCATTGTTATGCGTAAATAGAAACAGTGGCCTATCACACGCATAAACAGACGGACATCATCCAGAATAATCTCCCTGTAATACGACTGTACTGTAACGGTGCCTCGCCCAAAGATATGCGACAGTATTCGGCCATTCTGCATTGTCTGCCCACACCATAATGCCTAGGCCCTACTAATGACATTCATGAACATTCTGTTGTGTTTAACGTGTCCCCTCCCCCCCCTCTCTCTCGCTCACTCTCTCACCACATTATCTAGTGGCTAGCATCACTCGCCACAGTGGAGCGGCATACATCACAGAATATCATCCTCGAACACGTTTCTGATATCAGTCGACAAGCTCTCTACTCCAACGAACCCTTTCTCGACCATGGCGTGGTTGATGTGTGATGAATTTAGAAGGCTTCTGAGAATACAAACCATTCTGACTTAATCACCGGGAAATGGTCCTGGCAGAGGCACGTGTATCGGTATCGATTGCAAGGTATGCCTAGGTATGAGATGTGTGTTACTTTTCGCCAGTGGAGCTACGTATCGATACCTCTGAGTGTAGTGGTTCGTCTATGACCACTGGCATGCGATCGCATAGTGTTTCCACCTTCATCTGTCATTTTTAATTATGAGATTATACGACACACCCATGACTATGGCCATAGTAGAGACACTTTACCGGCTTCGAACCGTCCAACTGCCCATGCACGATTGTAAGCCTCAAATGATGCAAATAAGTTGCCGTATCACATGGAATGTTACAGTAATCGGTTCCACAGCCGGCCGTGGTTGCCGAGCGGTTCTAGGCGCTACAGTCTGGAACCGCGCGACCGGTACGGTCGCAAGTTCGAATCTTGCCTCGGGCATGGATGTGTGTGATGTCCTTAGGTTAGTTAGGTTTAAGTACTTCTAAGTTCTAGGGGACTAATGACCTCAGAAGTTAAGTCCAATAGTGCTCAGAGTCATTTGAACTATTTCGGTTCCACAACAATCTTCGTCACACACCGTATTGCATGAGCTGTCTAATGCCCTCAGAGCGTTCGTGCACAGACTTGGTTGCAGTTAACATGTCCCCCACTCCGCATTTCCATTCACTATTGTCTGTCGGGTGCACCGCAGCAATTGTCAGTGATTCCTTAGCAAGCCCCATTTGTCCCAGATCAACTGTAATGCCGTGTAGATCAAGTAGCGAGTCTTTCGCAGTAGTGTTGTCGTGCATTGATTACAGGAGCTAAACCTCGAGTAGTCTAGACTATCAGAAATCCACGAAGGTGTGATAGCGAGTTACACCGCCCTCTCAAAAGCGTATCGCGATTTCATGCCGAGCTCGCAAGCAGCAGCCGTCGTGGGCTACTAAACATGTAAAGATATTGTTCTAACTCTTGCAGTCTCATTTGGTCAGTTCGTTTCTTTGGTTATTCGGTCTTGAGGTGCTTTCCAAATTAGTCCGTTCGCTCTAATAGATAAGGGCCGATCTCGTACATCTCACATTCGACGATGCTCTACCTCTACAAGGCGCGATCAAGAAGTTCCATTCGAAGACCGTAGAGTCCAGAATCTGTACGCCAATCAGACAAAATCGCAGTAAGCATTGAGGAAATCATCCGACTGATGCCCCAGGCTGGCGACGCCCATCTGGCAATACACCGAGGTTTGCTGCGTGAAGAAGTTAGTAACTGCCTGCGCCACACCTCCGTCGGACGGGATTCGGCGACCCTCCAAGGCCTTTTTTGAGGGTTATAATCACATGACGGGAATCAGGACTGTAGAGCGGCTACTCGAGTGTCTCCCTCTTGAGTTGGCGAAACTTCTACGTTACAACAATTGCGATACGGGGACTTGCGAAATAAGAAAGCAGCAGCCCGGAACTTTGCGTACCATTCCACAATGGTGATTTTCGACAGACATGCTTCCCACACACATTCTTCAATCTCTGATGGACGTATACCAGTGGTTGTCCATCCGCAGCCATGAAAAGAACAATGGAACACATGTTTCAACGCATATTGCAACAATGTCACCATAGTTCACACTTCCGCATTTACGACAAGCACATCGGGATGATTTGAATGCCACACTACTCCCTCGTCTATGTGTCAGTTCTTGTATCCCTCATGGGAGTCGCGTTATGTCTCATGTATGCTGCAGCACCGCCACCAGCCAGGAACTTTTAGATCGCCCCTTATGCATCTAAATAAACATTCTGCAAACCATTGTGTAGTGCATGGCTGAGGGTAGCTACCGTCTCAGCTGGCTCTCACCCGCCGAACTGTGCAATTCAGGTGTGCTCGCACTTGTCTGTTTAATACATTACATGGCACCACACTCTCCATGCACCATAGGTGAGAAAAGCTCCCCGTAATGATGCATGTGCAATGACATTAAACTTATGTCTGGAGAGAAAAACGAGGAAGAGAATATTTCACTAAAATGGTTCAAATGGCTCTGAGCACTATGGGACTTAACATCTATGGTCATCAGTCCCCTAGAACTTAGAACTACTTAAACCTAACTAACCTAAGGACATCACACAACACCCAGTCATCACGAGGCAGAGAAAATCCCTGACCCCGCCGGGAATAGAACCCGGGAACCTGGGCGTGGGAAGCGAGGACGCTACCGCACGACCACGAGCTGCGGACTTCACTAAAATCTGTGCTTGAGAGGGTTGCAATAATTGCTAGTTATTCTAGTAGCCAAGTAAAGAGAACGGGCAACGGCCTTGCCACAGTGGATACAACGGTTCCCGTGAGATCACCGAAGTTAAGCGCTGTCGGGCGTGGCCGGCACTTGGGTGGGTGACCATACAGGCCGCCATGCACTGTTGCCATTTTTCGGGGTGCGCTCAGCCTCGTGATGCCAACTGAGAAGCTACTCGACCGACTAGCTTCACCCTGTATAACGTGTCATGGCATCTGTTAACAAAGCAGGAGAGACGCTAAGAAGAAGCTGTAGCTCTACGGCCCGTCTCACAGTCAGTAATATACAACGGAATTGGAAGTTGCGACCGGCTGTGAGCTGGCTGTCTAAACCAACAGGTTAATAAGCTAATAATTACAGGATACCGCCGAAAGGCGCTGTGATAAAATATTTTTCCAGACAAAATTGGCAGGAACAGAAAACGTGTGTCACAGTTTACACTTGGTTCATTCTAACACCAATCTGTGTCTAATGATTTCTTTCTTAAGGCACCCTTAAATGTGAAAAAAAAATGATCAACTCGTTTCCGGTTTTTTATTTCTCGACGGTGGAGGAAACTTTATGGGACTAGTCTGAACCATTACTGCGGAAATTTACTTACGGTTCAGAGGTAACACCATCTCAAATGACATGAAAGTTTTAGAAAACAGGTCTCTGACGACTTCTGCCTGGCGCTCTTACATCAAAAATGCCAGTAATCTCTACAGGCTAGCGTTAACTCCATAAACTTAAGATACAGGATACTCCGATATCCGTATCCGTCAAGGCACATACTCCTGTGTGCCTTTTTACACACATGCGGGCTCATACACATGCACGCACGGAGATACACACACACACACACACACACACACACACACACACACACACACAGAGATAGACAGACACACCCACACGCACACGCACACGCACACGAGAGAGAGAGAGAGAGAGAGAGAGAGAGCGAGACTGGACTTTACATGTAACGATAGCCTAAACAACATTCTGGATCTACAGTACATCGGCGCTGTAGAACGTGCCCAAGTGAGGCACATCATACCTCTTGACCTTGCGAGCTATGTTGCTGTCACGTAAACCTTCTCATCTTACCCTCCCACACATCGCCACTGAATTTTTCAGTCTCTTCAAAAGTTTCGACAGCTTCGACAGGCATAACATTTACAAAAAAAGTTATTTTTTACTTATCTTATTATAGCAATAATCACTATGTGGACGATGTGGCCTATTCTACACCTTATTTTAGATCCATGTGACGATGCTGTGATGATTATATTTATATGTTTTGACGATGCCATTGTGGTCTTATCACTTTAGGGCATGGTGTAAAAAAGATCTGAGGATGTTCATTACGGACTGAAACCGGTCATCGTCTAAGGAATTGATATTGTGATCAGAGACTGAAAAAAAAAAACATTTGACAATATTGGATCACTGTTTGTGTACGCGATTATGTCACAATTGGTGAAAGAAAGCGATAAAAGTGGGATTCCATACGCCTAAGTAATAAGGAAAAAAAATGTTTTGGCGCAGGTCGGACTAGGTGCGAACCATTCGTGTTAACCTAGTCTCCAAGCAGAGGTTGGACCAAAGGAAAGTGTACAGAACGATAATCCGAGGGTGGTGGTATCGAGTCCCTCTTGTGATATGACATACTATGGGGACACTTATATGAAGTATTCGATACTAAGCTTTTCCGCTTTATACGATACACATTTCACACTATCACAAATGGCAAAATTCAACTTTTGGTGCAATACGAGTATACTGTATCAAGCAGCATTATACACGAGATACGATGAATATAACACACCCATTTAGTGAATTACAGCTCATTTAAATACAATTAACCGAAATCTGTAATTAGCGGAAAATTATCTGTCTGTAATCATTAGCCTTACGAAATTTACAGATAAACTTATTATTTCATTTCTGTAACCATCAGGCAATAATCACCTCGAAATTTTAGTGTTAAAATCAATTCAGTCATTAAATGGAAAATTAATTGTCAAAATTCGATTATTTCATAAAACGTGAAAATTAATGTTTTGGATAGATTTCTGGCTAACTGATGCACTGAAAGACAGTTCACTATGAGGAGATCATGTTTCTATAACAACTCAAATAAGATTCATTGTAATAAAGTCTGTCATAAACAATCTATTATTTCGATTTTTGTATCCCGCCTGGGAAGTGACGCGTGGGTAAGGAACAGGAACAGGAACAGGAAAAGGTACTAATGTCTCCGTACTGCAGATACAGTTGAGGCACCTTTACTAGCGGATAACATATGCAAACATATTACATAACTTGCAAGGTGGTGTGAAGATGAAGCGAAGTGTCCTGGCTGGCTGCACCTGATGAAATGGGGAAAATCTGTAGCGGACCTCGTAGAGCTGCACGGCAGCAGCTAGAGGGCGCTGCCATCGGTGTCTCGTGGTAGTGCCAACCTTTGAAACTATGTGGCATCGTTACTATCGATACCACATCGATCATTTGGTCAATACAAGATTGTGAAATAAAATTTGAACCACAAAATCTATTTAGGCTTTGTGTAAAGTAGTCCAGAATATGTTAGCGTCAAAATTCCTGTCGTAATTAACGAGTTATTAATTATTCTCTATGGAGCATTGTTAGTCACATTTCTCAGGCGGAATTTCGATACTAAATTTGTAAAATAATTTTAGAAAACACATTTGTTATAATTGGTTAGTTATTATCATCAAAACTGTAGCTGTAATTTCTTATGAAGCAATCGATTTTAATCGTATCTCAGTTTATGTGTCAGTTTATGTGATCTTGTTGAACAATAGTGTCAAAGAACTTTTATTGTCGAGGAACTACATAAAGCATTTAGCCTAAGAGATCTGTACTGACAGTAGAGGGGCAGCTGTTTACAGTTAGTTCGAGTTCATGATCTGTAAAGCAGTTTCTTTGAGCTGTGCATGTTCTGGAACAATATAAACATTAACACAAAATGTAAACTATGTGTTGGTGTAAATTAATTAATATCATCGGCTTTCCACATTGACTTCTGGAATACATACAGTGAAGCAGGTAATATTATGCACCACAATTAACATTGAATTGGTGGAAAAATCGTCGAAACATACAAAGAAAGTACATATGCCAAGCATTTCATTGAACTGAATACGTTCGTAATCTACGTGTATAGTAATCGAACATATTAGCTATAACCTTATAACGAGAGTGTTTTAGTCTATAACGACAATTTTTTATTCATTTTCAGTTGTTGGTGACTTACACTGCAATTTGTCATCCGTTACCGAGAAAGCATGGTAACATAAATGCCTGATGCCCCGCCTCACTCACGCGAAAAATGCTATTTTTTCTAAATACTTGGCCATCTGGAGCTCTCATTTCTGTCATTTCCACTTCTGGCAAATTCCTGCCTATACGACAAATTTGGACGACATTGGTGATGCAGTTTAAGCGTGCTCCCCTTGTATATTTTACTTATCCTGTAAGGTACTTAACCATTTCTTGTGAGGTGGCAATGTAGCTTAGGTGATGGTGAGAAAGCAGCCCCTCTCTGTCCCCAAAGATTCTAGTATCAGTCAATTTTTGAAGTACAGTCTTCGTTTGGAAATACACCGTTGGACGCGTACTAACGCTATTTGCCACGGACAGTTTACGATAGACCACCTATTCCTCAAGATCCAGTTAGACCTAAACACGGCAAATATACCATAATAACCATTGCATGCCGTGCGTAATAAGCAACCTTCAGCGGTAGAGAAAATCTCCATAAAGGACCACATGACTGCAATAAGAATCAGTAACAGCCAGAGAAACAGCAACAATAAATTTTCACCCACTGGTCAATCACTCTCACCACCGACGAAATTACGTAAAACAAAAGTGAACGAACAAGTCAGTATACATATAAAACGGAATACAAGCTACTTCACGTTCACAGACATAGCTTTCACAATGAGCCTCGCCCAGAAAACAGACGGAGGCACACCAGACCGAACCACTATTTAGCTAACGGTAGTGTGGCTGAGCTCACTGTGTTGCTAGTTTTTCAAATAACAAACAACCAACGCATTAATGACTTTCCCCCGTATGACGTGCGCAATACTTCTTCCTCGATCCGAAGGCTGCGCACAGATACAGCCAAATTACTAGAGGGATTCTATCGATTTCTAATGCCATCGCCCATAAATCAATGGCGTCAATAAACAGCTGAAAGTGCACGGCAAGCGACAAATGCAGTTACCGATCGGGTTTCCAGGCGGTTTGCCTGCGGCAGGGAAAGTACATATCCGAAATACCTAACTAATGTCATTGTGGAAATAACACCGCGAGGCAAAACTCCACTTCCCAAGACGTGGTATAATTGCGCTCCGGCAAACGCACTCTCGCACACATTGACAGCCTTCCGATGGAGGACAGTTTGTGTGTTCCTAAAGTAGAGGTAAGTTCTAGACAAGATGGCTGACATGGATTCATACGGCCTACGGCAATTAGCAACCACTAACAGACGGCTAGGCACACAAAAACACCGCCGGCATGGATTCGGCGTCGTACTAAGTTCTCCAGTGCACTCTTCTACTTACAGTCTCGCGGTTCTAGGCGCGCAGTCCGGAACCGTGCGACTGCTACGGTCGCAGGTTCGAATCCTGCCTCGGGCATGGCTGTGTGTGATGTCCTTAGGTTAGTTAGGTTTAAGTAGTTCTAAGTTCTAGGGGACTGATGACCACAGCAGTTGAGTCCCATAGTGCTCAGAGCCATTTGAACCATTTCTTCTACTTACAACACGAGGAAATCCATCAGACCGACTTACATACATGGTGAGTCAGCTGCGCCTACCGCTATCGTTTCAAGCAACCCTCAGTGTTATATCTGGCTTTCATATACCACGCACGAGATTATCGTATTCTCTAGCTCGCGGCGCGCGAACTGTTACTTCTGCAGAAAAATTAATAGGACCTAACTACCTAACTGCTCGTTTTATTTATTTTATTTATTTATTTATTTATTTATTTATTTATTTTTTTTTTTTTTGAGCCCATCAGTTTGTGATTTGATCCGTCCCGCCACGAATTCCTGTTTTGTTTCAACCTCTTCATTTCAGAATAGCTCTTGCAACTTACGTCCTCCATTATTTGCTGGATGTATTCTATTCTCTGTCTTTCTCTACAGTTTTTGCCCTCTACAGCTCCCTCTAGCACGATCGAAGTCATTCCCCAACGTCTTAACAGATGTCCTATCACCCAGTCCTTTCTCTTTGTCTGTGCTTTCCACATATTCCTTTCCTCTCTGGTTATGCGTAGACTACCTCATTCCTCACCTTATTAGTCCACCTCATGCTTCGATTCTTTTTTTTAGTTTTCCCACAGTCCATGTTTCACTACCATACAATGCTGTGCTCCAAACGTACATTCCCAGAAATTTCTTCCTCAAATTCAGGCCCATGTTAGATACTAGGAGACTTCTCTTGGCAGGGAATTTCTTTTTTTCCAGTGCTTATCCGTTTTTGACGACCTCCTTGCTCCGTCCGTCATTGACTATTTTCTTGTCTAGTTAGTAGAATTGCTTAACTTCACCTACTTTGTAACCATCAATCCCAATGTTAAGTTTCTCGCTGTTCTCATTACTTTCATGTTTCTTCGATTTATTCTCAGTCTATTTTCTGTACTAATTAGGCTGTTCATTCCATTCAGCAGATCATTTAATTCTTCTTCACTTTCACACAGGATGTTCAGTGAATCGTCTCATTGATATCCTTTGACCTTGAATTTGAATTCCAGTCTTGGACCTTTCTTTTATTTCCATCATTGCTTTTTCGGTGTACAGTTTGAACAGTAGGGGCACAAACCTGTCAGATCTGCCGACCACACAGCTATGGCTCCTGCAATGTAGAAACGTGTTGACACTCTCATTAGAACACGTCGCTGCTCATCTGGACTTCTGTGCTGGTAGTGCTGACACAATCGTCCATCAGTAAAACTGTGAGCCCGCTGGATTCCTCGCTGCCTCACAGAAGATCAGAAAGAGCTTCCCCATCCGTTTGGTCCAACGAAGGCTTCTCTCCACGGGAAGCAGTACGTGGATGATGAGGAGGTTATTGATGCAGCAAGACTTTGGCTCCGACGTCGACCAAGGAAATCACACCATGAGGGCACACAATCTTCATTTAGGTGTTGTAATACCGTTTCGTTGAACAGAGATTATGTTTTGAAAAATAAAGTTTTGTAGCCAAAATAGTGGGGAATAATATCATGCATTGGAAATTTGAATTAAACCAACCTGCTTTCAGGAAAAAAGGGTTGGACACTCCTCGTACGTATAAAATGTCATACACACCACATTTACGTCTGAAATTTGCCAACTCAGAAATATAAAGCTTTTTAACTCCACAGTGCTGCAAAAAATTTCAGTATCATAAAAAATCAAGCGGTATTTCTATGCTGCAGTATGAATATGAGTGTATACACTAACTCATAACACACAAAAACTATTAAATGGTGCCAAATACATCTTACGTCTGTCAAAAAGGCAAAATGACAGTTGACATATTAGTGTATTAATATGTTGTTTAATGGTTAAAAGTAACTAATGAAATATTGTTGTATCGTACTTTTGATACAACCACAGAAGGATATTATACTCGTCGCCGCTCTCAGCTATTTATAGTGTGCTGAGGGAAACACGGTCAGAGGGGAACACTGAAACACATAATGATTAGTGACTAGAACATACACTTACTGACGAATACTCAACTTCGTACAAGTCGGCTCAGGCAGGAGATCCTGAAGTTCTGCCACTATTCCAGAAGCTAAAGCTAGATAGTTCTTGTCGCACTTGAATGTTCACCGAAGATGGGCTGATGTAGACTCGCTAGAAGCAGACGATGCGACGTTAAGTACAGACGTAGGAGGCGGCCTTCTCGATAGTCGGCTGACATGGAACTTTGCACTCTGCTGTGGCGCCAGAGCACATCTCTTCTCTGGCGGAGCCACCGCTGCGACTTCTGGGTGCGGCAATAGTTGGGCTGTAAGCCGCCTCTGTAGTGGGCTGCCGACTTATCGACCCCTGTGGTGCTCCTTGGTGTTGCGTGCTGTGCTTACGACACCAAAAATTTATGTCATAAAATCCGAGAGAATGTGATACAATTTTAATTAAAGCTATCACAAAGCAAAAATTAAAAGACTTTTCTCAGGTGACGGCAGGTAAAATTTACCGGCGTTCCGGTTATTAATGATTTGGTGGAGGCTGCGTCCTACTACATAATACTACTGCATTTATTTCACAGTCATGCCACGTATCGACACTATCTTCAGCAGGGACATCACGAGGAAAATGGAGAAGCCACTAAATTTAATAAACACCTCAAAAAAGTAAAGTTATGTAATAATTGTTTTCTCTTTTCAGGTACGTACCCATGGACAACCGCAGACGGGGCAAGATAGTCAAAATTCAAAATTGATTTGGTGAGTTTGAAAATGTTTTGTGGTTCAAGAAATAAATTGAAAAGAAGCACAAGAAACTCAATGTATCTCAAAGGACTAATAGGTGTCTACTTCGTATTTTTAAGGCATGCATATTTCAATACTATATCTGAAGTAAAACTTTTTCATATTATTACTACAAAAATCAATATTACCATCTTGACTCAGTGATCGGTGTTATAAAATGAAGCTAGAAAGTATTCACAACAATAATTTACTAACATTCCCACGATGTTGGACTGAAACTGAAACCTGTTTAAGTCTGAAGTAGGTAAATACGCCAGAATGACTGAGAAAATCTTGATGGATATCATTAGAAATGCAACATTACGGCTCTCAAAGTGGAGAAAAAGAGGACTACTTTCTGAAAGGTCAGTTCAACTTAGACACTTAATTTCCATATGGCACTTCGTATTTGTTCACGTTAATGTTTTCTTTTTTGATAAACTTCTTGATTATAATTGAAAGAAAATAGCCCTCGGTCACTATTTTTGACGAATTAACCGGGTTTCAACACTGCTAGGAATGTCTTCCTCAGAATTTAAATCAGAGAATGGTCTATAACATGGTCACAGTGTTATGACTAAAAACGTATGATACAGAGTATAAGTACAGAATCATCGTGAAAGACTGGCGGTACTCATATGTCATTTATAAAATAGTAAATATGTCAAAAGGGCATTAGTCACAAAGATGTTTAAGATAAAAAATTGTGATGGCGAGCCACTAAAGGCTGCTCGTTACCTGCGTGGTTACGGGTTGCAAAACGGACTGAGGTGCCCGCGTTGACAAATGCGGCCAGGAGAACATGGCCATGCAACGAGAGCGCCATCTAGTAGCCGTAGATACAATTAGGTTACTTCAAATGGTTCAAATGGCTCTGAGCACTATGGGACTCAACTGCTGTGGTCATAAGTCCCCTAGAACTTAGAACTACTTAAACCTAACTAACCTAAGGACAGCACACAACACCCAGCCATCACGAGGCAGAGAAAATCCCTGACCCCGCCGGGAATCGAACCCGGGAACCCGGGCGTGGGAAGCGAGAACGCTACCGCACGACCACGAGATGCGGGCTAGGTTACTTCACATTGAAATACAGACAGAAATGAATATAAATGAACAGTATTTGGTACATAATGGAAAGCAATGTTTGTTTGATAGTAGCATACAACATAACATTTTGTCTACATCAAAGCTTATAACAGTAAAATAAAACATGAAACCTTCTTATTAAAATGTAGACAGGACTGAATAACAACTTGTAGAAAGCAATATTGACGTGAAATACAGCCAAGAAACATTTGATAATTAGAAAATATAGGACTACCTCAGAAGGAAAAGAACATTTCGGCAACCTGCACAAGGAGACCCAAAGTCAGATATCGAGTAACGGCTTTAAACCGTGAAAAATTTTTTGATACGTAGCTGTAGCTGTTTGTTAAGGATGAGGCTATCCTTTCGAGGAAAATGTTTGGAAATCCCTAATTCTTCTAGAATATCTAGTCTTCGCCCTTTCTTTTCGGTGTGCAAACGTCGCTATCGCATATGGCTTTAGGTGAATGACCTGTAATTAGAAGATGGTCTGCAAAGGACGAATTTTTTCTTAGCAAGTGTTCTTTATATCTGGTAGTGAAGGCACGTCCAGTTTGTCCGATATAGTAAGAGGTGCAAGTATCGCATACAATTTTATAGACACCAGAATTTTATAGACACTAGGGGAACGAGCAGAATGTAAATTATGAATAAAGGTTTTTTTTCAAATTGTTACTAATAGAAGTATTTCTTTTGAAGAATGCGTTGGATCTGATAAGGGATAGGCCCCACAAAAGGAATAGAGAAGTATTTTTTTGAGTTAGACTCGTTAACAGAAGTGCCTAGCGTAGTAATTCTTTCTGCAGTTTTCTTTTTAAGGACGTCATCTACTATGTTAGGTTAATACTCGTTCTTAACTGCTATTGTTTTAAGTAAATTGATTTCGTCGTCGTACTTTTCTTTAGAAAGTGGGATGGAAATGGCTCGGTGAACAGCAGAATAAAAGAAGACTTTTTATGCGATTGTGGATGAGATTAACAAGATCCAAAATTTTGAATTTCTTTCTTGATTTCTGTTTTTAATGTCGACAGCCATAACTGAAACTGAACGAAACGTGTTTAGAAAGCTACACTTATTTAGACTGACGAGGTACAGTTCTGAAAGAACCAATATACGACAATATGAATGTGGGAAACCTCCCAAATCAACCCTAAATTAGTCAGATGGAATCAATTTTTAGCAGCCTAAGATTACATCAAGTTTATCCTTGTCTCTCCAGTTCGCCACACTATTGTGCAAAATGCAACCAGGATGCAGAATGCGGAGATTTGTGACTGCATGTGGCATTGTGTTGCACCTGTAGACTTAGAGGAGTTCCCAGTGCTTGAGATCGCTTCCTTTCCTCCTTGGAATTTCAAATGTTTCCCTTTCTCTGCAGAAAACGATGCTTTTTTTTCGACAGGTGTGTTAGGGATTACGTATAGATGTATACACCTGCAACATCTCGTGGCTGTGTTCTTACTACTGTAAAACAATTTCGTCGTGTAGAACTAAATACAGAACCTTCAATCCATCATGGTTCTCATTTTCCACAGATAAATGGTAAACTGCTGTAATTATTCTTTTGTGCATAAAGGGGATGGAGCGTACTTATGGGAATTGCAGAAGATGACTGGTGCGTATACAGCCGTCAATTTATGTGCTGGGAATCGGCCAAGATGTTAGACAGGACCCTTGCTGCTCGGTTTGGTTTTAACGTGGAAGCAACAAAGCAAAGATGGAAAAAATTTTGTCGCGACCTTTCTGTAAAGGTTCGTATTTATTCTGATTCTAGATTAACGCCGAAGCTACAGCATAACCAAGGATGAGCTTAATCTCCCGCAAACCACGTGACAATTAAGAAAACTGAAGCTAAAAGTGGAGTATTTCTCGACGCGCTTGATGGTGTTTAATGTTTAGTGTAGTTGCAGACAACGGTTACCAGATATTAAAGAGAATACAGCCTCTGTCCAGATTCCTGGATAAGGCAAGAGACTTGTCTTGCTCCCTCCCCAGCACCCTCACCCCTCTTTACATATGCCATGTACGTGTGTGTGGTACTGGTACACAGTGAAATTGCTGCACCACAGTACCCTAACACGCCGCTAGACAGCCAAAACAAAATGACGCAACACCTTAATAATGTGAAGACTGGAATAGTCAAATACCACATGGCGGACTTTGACATTCATTTGACCTTCAAGGTGATTACGTGGTCATGAAGATTAACAAGATCCATCAGATGCACACATGGCATCATCAATGACCGTGAATGTATGCATTAGTCAATGACGTCTAACACTTCATGTCATCAATGACTGTGAATATACGATGTCGCCAAGTTGGTGGTGGGCGGAAAATTTTAATATTATAGATGGCGGGAGCAGATGTGAAATATAAATATTAAAGATGGTACTGGGCGATAGATTTAAATAGTTAAGATGGCTGAATATTTTTTTAGCAATGTCAGTATAGTTGTTTCTATTTAATTATTCTACTGCAGCTTCCGTGGATGAAAAAAATTACTTACGCTTTTCATTTTAAGTGTGTAAATTTGTGTTATTCAGCATTCACTGCTCTCAGCCATGCCGATGTTACTACTACCGGTTTGTGCATAGTGACACAACTTGTCCATACTCGAGTGGCAGCGTGACTAGACGAGACAGCCGCACACAGTAAGCATCCGCTTTGAAATCCGACGTACGAGCACGCAAGGATGGACGCCACACCGCACGTGTTAGATGAACATCACCACGTGGCTACCGCTTGTCTCTGACAGGCACGTGTCACTGACATCCGATCCGCGTTAGCTACCACGGTCGCAACACTCTCCTCTGTCAGCTGAAAAACTGGTGAACCGCATAATTTCTTCGACATATTATGCACTGTGCTTAAAACTGGCCGGACATTAGCAATACGTTACATACAGTGCAATTTGGCACACAGGTTATCATTAAAAGACACGCTACTTGTGTAGACATGTTTGTCTCACTCCTTAAATGTACACTCTGTTATAAAGTAACCCAGGAATTGTGCGTCTGATAAAAACTCAGCCATTTTACGAAAGCTTTGTTTCCCTCTATTCGTATGACTTTTCAACGAAATTCGCGGACGAGTATTTGGGTTTCGTAGTTCTGTGTTGCAGAAACTTCCGGATACAGGTAAAAGCATGTAACCTCGTAAGTACATTCTTGGATTGATCTCTTGAACCGATTAAATTTAGAACATCACAGTAGACGCGTTTTGCAGTGAAGCCGTTCTCGAAAACCGAATTGTGTTTGTTAATCTTCGACTTTAAACTTAGCTATACCTGGATCTACCACACAGCTGCAAAATACTAACGCGAATTTTTTACAGACGAATGGAAAAACTGGTAGAAGCCGACCTCGGGGAAGATCAGTTTGGATTCCGTAGAAATGTTGGAACACATGAGGCAATACTGACATTACGGCTTATCTTAGAAGAAAGATTAAGGAAAGGCAAACCTACTTTTCTAGCATTTGTAGACTTAGAGAAAGCTTTTGACAATGTTGACTGGAATACTCTCTTTCGAATTCTAAAGGTGGCAGGGGTAAAATACAGGGAGCGAAAGGCTATTTACAATTTGTACAGAAACCAGATGGCAGTTGTAAGAGTCGAGGGACATGAAAGGAAAGCAGTGGTTGGGAAGGGAGTGATACAGGGTTGTAGCCTCTCCCCGATGCTATTCAATTTGCATATTGAGCAAGCAGTGAAGGAACCAAAAGAAAAATTCGGAGTAGGTATTAAAATCCATGGAGAATAAATACAAACTCTGAGGTACGCTGATGACATTGTAATTCTGTCAGAGACACCAAAGGACTTGGAAGAGCAATTGAACGGAATTTACAGTGTCTTGAAAGGAGGATATAAGATGAACATCAACAAAAGCAAAACTAGAATAATGGAATGTAGTCAAATGAAGTCGGGTGATGCTGAGGAAATTAGATTAGAAAATGATACACTTAAAGTAGTAAAGGAGTTTTACTATTTGTGGAGCGAAGTAACTGATGCTGGTCGAAGTAGAGAGGATATAAAATCTAGACTGGCAATGGCAAGGAAAGCGTTTCTGAAGAAGAGAAATTTGATAACATCAAGTATAGATTTAAGTGTCAGGAAGTCTTTTCTGAAAGTATTTGTATGGAGTGTAGCCCTGTATGGAAGTGAAACATGGACGATAAATAGTATGGACAAGAAGAGAATAGAAGCTTTCGAAATGTGGTGCTACAGAAGAATGCTGAAGATTAGATGGGTAGATCACATAACTAATGAGGAAGTATTGAATAGGATTGGGGAGAAGAGAAGTTTGTGGCACAACTTGAAGAAGGGATCGGTTGCTAGGACATGTTCTGAGGCATCAAGGGATCACAAATTTAGCATTGGAGGGCAACGTGGAGGGTAAAAATCGTAGAGGGAGACCAAGAGATGAATATACTAAGCAGATTAAAAAGGATGTAAGCTGCAGTAAGTACTGGGAGATGAGGAAGCTTGCACAGGATAGAGTAGCATGGAGAGCTGCATCAAACCAGTCTCAGGACTGAAGACCACAACAACAACAACGGATCTGTCACCACAATCATATTACACTCTGGAGACAAAACGCTGTTATATTTGATATACTAAGATTTCACATTATTCGTTCTGTATTTTGTGTGACTACACTGACTGACTAGAGCTTGCAGTATATCAATCCGTCTGAAAGAAGCCCTCGCAGTGAAATGGTTAAACATATTTCCTCTAAGGTTTCTATTGAAGCTCTTCACAAGTGAAGCTTTCAAGTTGGAAACCAATGTGTAGTGATTTTTTTATGTTTCTCCATTAGCTTCGTGAAACGGATATTATAAAATTCTTTACCTAAGTCTGCCTGTAAACGTTTCGGAATCCTGTTAACTTTTCTGTATATTTCTCTAAATGCTTCTGAAACCATATCACCAGTCACTCTTATAGCAGAGACGCATGTATTTTCGGATTACACGTCAGTTCGCGCGACTGCTACGGTCGGAGGTTCGAATCCTGCCTCGGGCATGGATGTGTGTGATGTCCTTAGGTTAGTTAGGTTTATGTAGTTCTAAGTTCTAGGGGACTGATGACCTCAGATGTTAAGTCCCATAGTGCTCAGAGCCATTTGAACTATTTTTGAACACGTCAGTTCTTGTTAATAAATATTGACTACCTGAATTGTATTTGGGATATGCAGTCAGTTCAACGAAATCGGCTTTATTAAAGTCATTAATTCGTTTTGTGTTAACCACTCTTCCCTGATAAACTTTGTGTACTGGGTGATGAAGTTCTGCAATTATTCCAGCTTCCGAATCATGCTTCAGCAATAAAATGTACTTTATACAGGGTGTTACAAAAAGGTACGGCCAAACCTTCAGGAAACATTCCTCACACACAAATAAAGAAAAGATGTTATGTGGACATGTGTCCGGAAATGCTTAATGTCCATATTAGAGCTCATTTTGTTCTTCCACCTACGCTCAATGGAGCACGTTATCATGATTTCATACGGATACTCTACCTGTGCTGCTAGAACATGTGCCTTTACAAGTACGACACAACATGTGGTTCATGCACGATGGAGCTCCTGCACATTTCAGTCGATGTGTTCGTACGCTTCTCAACAACAGATTCGGTGACTAATGGATTGGTAGAGGCGGACCAATTCCGTGGCCTCCACGCTCTCCTGACCTCAACCCTCTTGACTTTGATTTATGGGGGCATTTGAAAGCTCTTGTCTACGCAACCCCGTAACGAAATGTAGAGACTCTTCGTGCTCGTATTGTGGACGCCAGTGATACAATACGCCATTCCCCAGGGCTGCATCAGCGCATCAAGGATTCCATGCGACGGAGGGTGGATGCATGTATCCTCGCTAACGGAGGACATTTTGAACATTTCCTGTAACAAAGTGTTTGAAGTCACGCTGGTACGTTCTGTTGCTGTGTGTTTCCATTCCATGATTAATGTGATTTGAAGAGAAGTAATAAAATGAGCTCTAACATGGAAAGTAAGCATTTCCAGACACATGTCCACATAACATATTTTCTTTCTTTGTGTGTGAGGAATGTTTCCTGAAAGTTTGGCCGTACCTTTTTGTAACACCCTGTATATATTGCAGAAGAAGAGGGGAAAAAATATACGTTTACATTTTGTTATAAAAATACTACATTTCTTTGTTCATCAATAAGGTTTATTGATTTGACGATATAAATTTTGATACAAAAACACGCTGCATTTCCTTCATTGCTTAACAATAATATCCATTCACCGAATGACGTATGTTAGAAGATATGTTGAAAAGAGGCAAGTCTAGATTTACAGAATTTGTACACTTGGAGAAAGTTTTTGACATTGTTGACGGAATGCATTCTTTGAAATTCTGTAGGTAGCAGTGGTAAAATACAGGGAGGTAACGGTTATATACAGCTTGTACAGAAACCAGACTGCAATTATGGGAGCTGAAGGGAATGAGAGTGAAGCAGTTGTTGAGAAGTGAGTGAGGCAGGGATAGAGCCTTTCACCAATGTTATACAGTCAGTAGACTTAGCAAGCAGTAAGGGAAACGAAATAAAGAATTGGAAAATCGACTAAGTTCAGGGACAAGAAATAAAATATTCTGAGGTTAACCAACAACTTGGTAATTTGGGCAGAGACAGCAAAGTACTTAACAAAGTGGCTGAAAAGAATGAATAGTATCTTGAAAAGACGTTATGATTATCAACAGAACTAAATCAAAGTTAGACGCATAAAGTCAAATTAAATTTTGCGATTCTGATGGCACCAGATTCGGGAATGTTAACTTATGGATTGCTATTTGGGCACCAAAAAAGACCTGATGATTACCGATATATAGAAGATATGAAATTTAGAGTAGTTGCAGCAATGAAAGGAATTCTGAAAAAGAGGAGTTTTTTTAACAACGAACACAAATTTAAGTATTAAGAGTTCTGTGGAAGTATTTTCTAGAGTGTAGCCTCGTACTGTAGTGGAAACAGAGATACGCAGTTCAAGCAAGAAGAAAATGAATATAATTGAAATGCGACGGTATATAAGAATACTGAAGATTAGCTGGATAGATCACGTTGCTAACATGGAAGCACTGAATCGAATTACGGAAAAATACATTTATTGTACATCTTGATTACAATCAGGGATTGACTGATAGTACACATAGACAGTCATCAAGGAACCGTTAGGTAACACAGGGAAGTTTAGGAGAAGAACATTGTAGAAAAGGCCAAGGATGAACACAGTAAAGAGGACCAAGTGCACGTCGGTTCTATTAGTTATTTTACAGGATAACCTTGTGGGGAGAGTGTGTGAGTTACGTTCTAACATAAGCATGTCTGTGAGCATTAATACTGTGACTGATGCTATGCGGCTTGTATTATTATAATTAGTTGATACCATCACCCCCTGAAACATTAAAATACAAGGGTGAGTCAAATGAAAATCTTAAATTTGTTATAACAAATCGAAATTTCGCGCCGCTATCCTGTAAGCTGGTAAGCGTGCTGCAAACAGCGTGCAGAATGGCCTGTAGGTGGCAGCATAGTGCAGATGCACACGTACCGTCGCAGTATCAGTATAAAGATGGCCGCACCACTTGCGACTTTCACCAGGGGAGAACAGCGTTCTGCTATTCGGTTTTTGCGTAGTGAAGGTGTGAAACCTATTGAAATTCATCGACAAATGAAAGATCAGTACGGTGATGCATGTTTGTCACAGCAGCAAGTCTACGAATGGAAGTACGCAAACGGTGTTACTTCAGTGGAAGATGCTCCTCGTCCAGGTCAGGCACAACGAGTTGTGACTTCACAGAACATTACAGCAGTTGAAGCCATAGTGAAGGAAAACAGTCGAGTGACACTGAATGACACTACAGCATGTTTACAGATTAGTCATGGGTCAGCACACCACATTGTCCATGATGTGCTCACCGAGCGAGGTGGCGCAGTGGTTAGCACACTGGACTCGCATTCGGAAGGACGACGGTTCAATCCCGCGTCCGACCATCCTGATTTAGGTTTTCCGTGATTTCCCTAAATCGCTCCAGGCAAATGCCGGGATGGTTCCTTTGAAAGGGCACGGCCGACTTCCTTCCCCATCCTTCCCTAACCCTATGAGACCGATAACCTCGCTGTTAGGTCTCTTCCCCCAAACAACCAACCAACCATGATGTGCTCCAGTTTGGTTCAAATGGATCTGAGCACTATGGGACTTAACATCTGAGGTAATCAGTCCCCTAGAACTTAGAACTACTTAAACCTAACTAACCTAAGGACATCACACACATCCGTGCCCGAGGCAGGGTTAGAACCTGCGACCATAGCGGTCACGCGGTTCCAGACTGAAGCGCCTAGAACCGCTCGGCCACTCCGGCCTGGGGTGCTCCAGTTTCACGGAGTGTCTGCAAGATGGCTGCCACGGCAGCTGACTCCTGAAATGATAGAACGACGTGTTGATGCTTGTGAAGAAGTTCTTCGGCGCTTTGAACGAGAAGATGATGGCTTTCTTGCAAGAATCGTTACTGGGGACGAAACCTGGGATCACTTCCACCAACTGGAAACGAAGAGAGCGAACAAGGAATGGCGCCATTCCTCATCTCCAAAAATAAACAAGTTTCGAAGAGAACCAGCAACAGGGAAGGTTATACTGACTCGCTTTGTGGACGAAAAAGGCGTCATTTTGGAGCATTACATGCCTAGAGGGACCGCTGTCACCAGTGCATCATACACAGATCTCCTAAAAAATCATCTGCGCCCTGCAATCAAATCAAAGCGACGTGGATTGCTGTCAGCAGGGGTCCTTTTGAAGAGGTACGCCACGCGGTGCATGAGTGGTTGCACGGACTACCAAAAGAATTTTTTTCTAAAGGAATTTATGCACTTTGTAAGCGCTGGAGGACTTGCATTGAGCGTCAGGGAGATTATGTTGAAAACTGATACAGCTTTGTACCATTTCTACGCAATAAATAATATTTGAAAAAAATATTAAAATAAATTTAAGGTTTAGATTTGACTCACCCTCATACTTACCATTCCTCTTGAAACATCCTTATACACCATTAAAATTGCTACACCACGAATATGATGTGCTACAGACGCGAAATTTAACCGACAGGAAGATGATGCTCTGATATGCAAATGATTAGCTTTTCAGAGCATTCACAAAAGGTTGGCGCCCGTGGCGACAACTACAATGTGCTGACATGAGGAATGTTTCCAACCGATTTCTCATACACAAACAGCAGTTGACCAGCGTTGCCTGGTGAAACGTTTTTGTGATGCTTCGTGTAAGGAGGAGAAATGCGTACCATCACGTTTCCGACTGTGATAAAGATCGGATTGAAGCCTATTTCGATTGCGGTTTATCGTATCACGAAATTGCTGCTCGCGTTGGACGAGATCCAATGACTGTTAGCAGAATATGGAATCGGTGGGTTCAGGAGGATAATACGGAACGCCGTGCTGGATTCCAACGGCCTCACATCACTAGCAGTCGAGATTAAGGCACCTTATCCGCATGGCTGTAACGGGTCGTGCAGCCACGTCCCGATCCCTGAGTCAACAGATGGGGATGTTTGCAAGACAACAACCATCTGCACAAACAGTTCGTCGACGTTTGCAGCAGCACGGACTATCAGCTCGGAGACCATGGCTGCGGTTACACTTCATGCTGCGTCACAGACAGCAGCGCCTGCGATGGTGTACTCAACGACGAAGCTGGGTGCACGAATGGCAAAACGTTATTTTTTGGGATGAATCCAGATTCTGTTTACAACATCATGGTGGTGGTATCCGTGTTTGGCGACATCGCGGTGAACGCAAATTTGAAGCGTGTATTCGTCATCGCCATACTGGCGTATCACCTGGCGTGATCGTATGGGGGTGCCATTGGTTACACGTCTCGGTCACCTCTTGTTCGCATTGACGGCAGTTTGAACAGTGTACGTTACATTCCAGATGTGTTACTACCCGTGGCTCTACCCTTCATTCGATCCCTGCGAAACCCTACATTTCGGCAGGATAATGCACGACCGCACGTTACAGGTCCTGTACGGGCCTTTCTGGATACAGAAAATGTTCGACTGCTGCCCCGGCCAGCACATTCTCCAGATCTCTCACCAACTGAAAACGTATGGTCAATGATGGCCGAGCAACTGGCTCGTCACAATACGCCAGTCACTGCTCTTGATGAACTGCACGGGCATCTATACCTGTACACGCCATCCAAGCTCTGCTTGACTCAATGCCCAGGCGTATCAAGGCCTTTATTACGGCCAGAGTTGGCTGTTCTTGGTACTGATTTCTCAGGATCTATGCACCCAAATTGCGTGAAAATGTAATCACATGTCAGTTCTAGTATAATATATTTGTCCAATGAATACCCGTTTATCATCTGCATTTCTTCTTGGTGTAGCAATTTTAATGGCCTGTAGTGTAGTAATATTGAGACCTTTGGCATTTTTGGCAGGTTGAAACAGTCTGATGCAAAGTTACAGGGGTTTATTCATCAGTGACCTTGGGTTTCAGAAGGCGAGTTCGTGAAAATTTCAGGACATACAGAAAAATTGCACATTTCAGTGGACAGCACACGTCTCCAAGTTTCGATTCGTAATACGCCCCTTGGCGTAATTTCAGAACGCACTCCTAGGGAGCAGGTGTAACAGAAAATGTAGACAGAATATCTGCTCCATATTGTCGCATTGAAATAGATCGTGCCTGCAGATTGACAACGCAATGAACAGCTTTCTGAAGCGATCTGCTGTCGTCGTGCACTCCCAGGACTTCAATAAATGGCATTCACGTGCTCTTTCGACTGTAATGACGTTTATTACTTGACAAATGGAGCGCATGTTGAAAATCTGCGATTTGTAAATCCTCAGTGTAAGTGAAAAGTCTTCGATATATAACCAAAACGCCATGGGTTCCGAACTCTAGCACAACCACCGTTCCAGATTTTCGGCGTAATAAGTCATCCTCGCTCTGCCAACGGGCATATCAAAGAGGGCGGAAAAGCAGACAGAGGTTCTCTTGTCCATGGGTTCGAAAAGTGGCCCAGAAAGACGGATGAATCAGCAATGGAAACATAAGATGTGACCTGTAATTAAAGTGTCATAACTCATCAACCCCCCCACCCCATCGGTTCAGGTGTGTGACCTATACGCCAACGTCGCAGGCAGAAGGTAAAGAGACAGATAAAATATATTGTAAGGATAGTTCAGCTTGAAAATGGCGATGTAAATTAATAATCGTTGGGGCTGGAACGCCGTTGTAGCAGAAGGAATAAAAGAAAGGGTTACGGGAGATTATTTCCTAAGCAGTATCAATGAAAGAGCAGGAAGGCTAATTGAGTGATGCAACAAATTTCAGGTCGTAATAGCGAATACTCTCCTCAAGAATAACAATATATAACTGTATAAGACTTCAGATATGGGAAGGTTCCAGACGAATTACATCATGGTCTGAAAGAGATTCACAAATCAGCTATTGGATTATAGGGCGTGCCCAGGAGCATAAACAGACTCGTATCATAATTTATTATTGTAATAAATGCACACATTTTGTGCATAAGTTACATAAATTACATAGCTTTGTGATATCACACCTTATTCGTCATATTTCAGTGCTCACATTGTTTATTATTTATAGTTTTCTACCAGTGATTTTACTCGTTTTCTACATAATTCAGTAATTACGAAGATAAATTTTATTAATTATTAATTTAGTAATCACGAAGAGTTTACCGAAATTAAAGAGAATCGTTTAGAAGAATCGGTGTGAAAGGAAATGCAATACACAAGTACTGACGAATAAGGAGAAGGACGTGGATAAAGCAATAAATAAGATTACAGTAAACAATTCAGTTCAAGAGACAAGAATATCAGTGAGAAGGGCAGTCACAGGTGTCGGCCAGACCGGCACAGGTACAACGAAGATAAGTTCGAAGAAACTTGAGGTAACAGAAAAATACTTCAATTGATGGACGAAAGGATAAAGTACAAAAAATTTTAAGGGGTAGTACTATAAATCAGTTAAGAATTAAATAAATAGGGTGTGCAGGGAAGCTAAGGCGAAATGGCTGCATGAATAATGTGAAGAAAGGGAAAAAAATAATTGTTGAAAGGACTGACTCAGCATATGCAAAAGTCAAAAGAAACTTCGCTGTACTGAAAAGCAATGGTGGTAACATTAAGACTGTAAAGTGAATTTCACTGTTAGATGCAGAGGAGAAAGTGAGGGTAGGTGGAAATAATACATTAGAGACCTCTATGAGAGGGAAGACATTTTTGATGAAGTGAAAGCATAAGAAACCTGAGTCGGTAAGGGATCTAGTAGTGTTATAATCAGAATTTGAAAGAGCTCTGGAAGACTTGAAATCAAATAAAGCAGAAGGGGTAGATGCAATTCCATCAGAATTTGTAAAATTATTGGGGGAGATAATAACCAAACGACTATTCAATACAGACTGCAAAATATAAAATATATGAGATTGATAACGTACCATCAGACATTCTGAGAAACATCATCCACATAATTCCGAAGACAGCATGAGCTCATAATTGCGAAAACTATCACATAATCGGCTTAATGTCTCATGCATCCAAGCTGCTGGGACGTATAACATATAGAAGAACGGAAAAAAAGGTTGAGGATCAGTTAGGTGACGATCAATTTGATTTTAGGAGAAGCAAAGGCACAAGACAGTTCTAACGTCGCGCTTAATAACATAAGCAAGACTGAAGAATAATGAAGACGCGGACATAGGATCTTTCGATGCAGAAAAAGCGTTCGACAGTGTGAAGTAGTGCAAGATTTTCGAAATTCTGTGAAAAATATTATAAGCATCAGGGAAAGACGGATGACACACAAATGCATAAGAACCAAGAAGTTACCTTAGAATGGAAAACAGAGAGCAAAGTGTCGGATTAAGAAGGGTGTAAGACAGGGATGCAGTCTTTCAGCCCTACTGTTCAAACTGTACATCGAATAAGCAATGACGAAAATAAAAGGTACGTTCAAGAGTGGGCTTAAAAATAAGGATCAAAGGACGTCAATTATAAGATATACTGATAGTACTGCTGTCCCCAGTGAAAGTGAAGAAGAGTAGCAGGATGTGTTGAATGTAATGAACAGTCTATTGAGTACAGAATAAGGATAGCGAGTAAACCGAAGAAAGATAGAAGTAATGAGAAGTAGCAGAAGTGACAAAAGCGAGAGACTTAACATCAAAGTTGGTGATCACGAAATAGACGAAGTTAAGGAACTCAGCTAACTTGGAAGCGAAATTGCCTATGATGGACGAAGGAAGTATGACACAAAAAGCAAACTAGCACAGGCCAAGAGGACATTCGAGGCCAAGAGAATTGTACTGGTGTCAAACTTAGGCCTTAAATTGAGGTAGAAATTTCTGAGACTTTGCACTTTGTGCACAGCGTTGTGTCGCGACGAATTATGGACATTGGGACAGCCGAATAGGTTTCGAAGCGTCTGATATGTGGTGCTACAGAAGAATTTTGAAAATCAGATGGACTGGTAGGATAAGGAATGAGGCGGTTCTCCACCGAATTGACGAAGAAAGGAACACATGATACTGACAAGAAGAAGGGACGGGGTGATAGGACATTCGAGTTAAGACATCAGAAATTGACTTACATTGTAGCAGAGGGAACTGTAGAGGGTAAAAACCGTAGGAGAAGCCTGAGTTGGGAAGTTCAAATGTGTGTGAAATCTTATGGGACTTAACTGCTAAGGTCATCAGTCCCTAAGCTTACACACTACTTAACTTAAATTATCCTAAGGACAGACACACACACCCATGCCCGAGGGAGGACTCGAACCTCCGCCGGGACCAGCTGCACAGTCCATGACTGCAGCGCCTGAGACCGCTCGGCTAAACCCGCGCGGCAAGTTGAGAATACATCTAGAAAATATTTTAGGACTAGGGTGGAAGTCCTATTCGCCACAGGAGAGGCGTTCGTCATAGATGCAGTTAAGTCAGTTAGAAGACCGATTACCCACAGAAAAGTTAAAAAGGCGGAGTTTCGTATTCTGGCATTAGATGGGCCAATCGGGCCGACTGACCGCCGTGTCATCCTCAGTCAATTCTGCTATCTGTAGCGGGACTGTTAGCGCATGTAGCATGGATGTATGTGATGTTAAATGATGCAAAAGTCTCTGAGCACTATGGGACTTAACATCTGAGGTCATCAGTCAGCTAGAACTTAGAACTACTTAAACCTAACTAACCTAAGGACATCACACACATCCATGCGCGAGGCAGGATTCGAACCTGCGACCGTAGCGGTCGCGCGGTTCCAGACTGAAGTGCCTAGTACCGCTCGTCCACTCCGGCCGGCTGTGTGATGTCCTTAGGTCAGTTAGGTTTAAGTAGTTCTAAGTCTAGGGGACTGATGACCGCAGATGTTAAGTCCCATAGTGCTCAGAGACATTTGAACCAAGTGCATGTAGTCACACCACCGTTATTCCGGTCGTTGTCGTACTTCGACCTTGGAACAGCTATTGATCGGTGGAGCAGTTCCTGAAATGGCCACACAAAGTGTGCCCTGTACCATTCCTCCCACCAAGCAGACATCACTGGCAGTATCGGTGATGGAACTAAGGTCTCCCTAATGGCAGTAAGCAGCTGTAATTCCTCAGCTAAGCAGGCAAATATTGAGGACGTGAAACTTCCTGGCAGATTAAAACTGTGTGCCCAACCGAGACTCGAACTCGGGACCTTTGCCTTTCGGGGTAGTGCTCTACCAACTGAGCTACCGAAGCATGACTCACGCCCGGTACTCACAGCTTTACTTCTGCCAGTACCTCGCCTCCTATCCTCCAAACTTTACAGAAGCTCTCCTGCGAACCTTGCAGAACCAGCACTCCTGAAAGAAAGGATATTGCGGAGACATGGCTTAGCCACAGCCTGGGGGATGCTTCCAGAATGAGATTTTCACTCTGCAGCGGAGTGTGCGCTGATATGAAACTTCCTGGCAGATTAAAACTGTGTGCCCGACCGAGACTCGAACTCGGACCGAGTTCCAGTCTTGGTCGGGCACACAGTTTTAATCTGCCAGGAAGTTTCATATCAGCGCACACTCCGCTGCAGAGTGAAAATCTCATTATTGAGGACGTGTTAGGAAACTCTGAGCGAAGCTCTGCCTGGTGATTTGTATTATTGCTGCTGATCTCTTGTGACTTCGTGAAGTCGTCTCTGCATACGTTTAGTGAGTAGCGCTACATATGGGTACGGTTATGCAGGTGAGAAAGAAAAAAACGTACTCTGCGTCCATCTAACCCCCACTCCCTTCCCCCCTACCACGTCCATCCACACACCAGCAGAACCGAACTCTGTATCCACGCCGCCGGAAGACCTGGTGGAGCGGCTCGACACGGCAGCTGCGTCGGGCGGCAGGTGGCTCTGCTTGCGCAGTGACCACACGACGCGCAGGCGGCGGCGAGCTCCGGGACAGGCTAAGAGCTTTAGCGACGTTAATGAGCAGAGGACGCGGCGCACGGTGGGGCCCGGTATGCTTCCGTGCGGCGCACCGCACCGCAGTGCACTGCACGGCGGGCCGCATAAATTTTGTTGGACAGCCTTTAGGGGGACGGCAGAAAGGCCCGCGCGGCCGGGCACGCAAACAACTTTTATATAAAGCGGCAGCGGCGCGCGCGGATGACGTTTTTAATGTCTGCGGCCAACTTTGCTGCAGTCTTGTGTACAGTGCTCGGCGAGGTTTGGTCATGCAAGCCGATGGCAGTCCGTGACGGTCTGCACCCTGCCTACTGCGATGCGGCGGTGCGTACACAGCCGCCCGAACTAAATCATAACTGCTCGGAATTCCGGAACTACCATTCGCTCACTGTTTGTTCTGCCTTAATTTATCCAGAAATTTACCCACGTATTTAAAGAAAGGTGGCCAGAGATACATGTCACGCTACTAGCGGTGGCACTACTGACATTCCATTTGGACTACAATGGCTAACGGTTTTGGCGTTGCGAATATCGTTTTCCAGAAGAATAGGACGAGCTATACACCTCTGGCACTCTGGCACTGACCGATCAGTGGCAGAACTACGGTACCATCAGAGTAGCAGTTATTGCATTCAAGTTGTTGTGGAGAATAATACACAGGAGAGTGGAACATAAAGTTGAACATCTATGAGATGACAATCAGTTTGGCTTATAGGAAGGTAAAGGTAAAAGCGAGGTATTTCTGATGTTGTGGTTGATAATAGAACCGAGACAATAAAAACTAAATTGTTTCACAAGGTTTGTAACACTAGAAGAAGCTTGTGACATTGAAAGATGACGCAAAATCTTTTAAATTCTCAAGAAAATAGGAGTAACCTACAGGGAGAGACAAGTACTTCATAACTTGTACAAAAAAGGAATGAAGGAAGGTAGATAAAAGATTAAATGTTGCATCGACAGCGTGGAATTGGTGCAAAAACAGAGAGAGAAAAGTTGTCGTGTCCTGACATAGGTGGGAGAGGGAAAAAAGGGGTTACTGGTCAGTCTGCGCTCCCGAGCGGTACGGAGTAGAAGGCAGAAGGATAATTCACAGTGAAGGCAGTTGGCTGTTTTGTTCTATCTCAGCCAAAACTGGTACAGGCATTAACTAGAAATGCAGGTGGTGAGACTCGGTAGGGAACTCGTGGTAGAGACTCTTCGACAAACAGGGTTTTGAGATAGTTGTTTATTCCAGACAGGACTAACTAATACACTGGAGGCTAGTTCTAGGGTTAGAAAAAGTATGAATAACATTGTTACAACAGAAGCTAGTGCAGAAGTCTCCGGAGAGGATGCTAACCACAGTAGCAAACACTAGCTGCAGCTTAAGGCAGCAACGTGGTTGCAAAACGAAACATACTGAATGTGACACTGTTCACTGAGGCACTCCAAGAGAGAGGGAGAGCAGACTTAAGCGGAGTTGGACCGAGGCTGGAGTCGACGGTCGCGGATTCGGCGCCCAGATCGTCTGACTGAGAACTCATCCAAAATGCGGAATCTAGAGGTTTTAAAGAGTCTCTTCAGGTGCCTGCCAATCATGGTTTAGTTAGATCCCCTCTACTGCTCCTAAGGCGGGGATGTTAATGTAGTTGCACTAAGTCCGTATTTGGTATCGACATTGTTCAGCTGAAAGCTAAACGTAACTGCTCTGCCAAATAAGGCTTTCAAACATTATTGTTATAAGTCATTTAGCCCCGTCCCTCGGGTTCCCCGGAGTAGAGACTGCTAGGTCAACAGTTTTTGGCGTTTTCTCTCTCTTTCTAAACCTTGTGAGTCTACTGACGTTGTTCTCAGGGCTGGTATCAAGCTAGCTTTATACAATAGTACGTGCCTGTTGGTTACAAAGTTCTACAGTGACAACCTACTACTGCGTCTAGACTAAATATGAAGTTACATGTTAATTCCTTGAAGAGTAAATAACGCCCTGGGACCGCGTCTGGGGGTGTCTGTAATTTCGCAAGGCTCTCCCGTAATGGTTTACTTCATTTAACACGCAACGCATGTCCTCCTTTCTCACACCTTCAAGATAACACTACAGTAGAAAATAATAATCAATATATTACAAAATTACAATGTTGAAACACCTGGGCTAGCAGGACAGAGCGAATTAGGTTGTGGAAAGGGGCCAAAACAAATTGCTGTCAGTAGCACTCAACATGTAAATTTTACTTATCAACACACAATTTCACAACACCGATGCAAAACGATCAAAACTTTAATCGAATTCCTTTGATTAAGTTTAGATTGGCTGAAGGCCACACTCAAAATCCAAGACACAAGGCCTAAGCAAGAAATACAAGGCTTTTCTGGAGGATTCACCCAAAAATCTAAATATTCAATCTAAACAGGCTGAAGGCCTTAGCAATTTAATTTTAATGGAACTTGGCTGGAGGTCGCATTTTAAGCAATAAGAAGAGTTTTAATCAAAAGGCAGAAGGTCTTATCTTAAAACATCTCAAGTAAAATTCGGCTGAAGTCCCCATATAAAAGAATAACAATCTCATGACTTAAGGGCAAGACAAGAACATTAATTTAAGATATATTGATACTCGGCTGAAGGCCACACATCAACCAAATAACTAAAAGCAAGACAGGGAAATTACTCTGTACCACATTAGGAACGGCGCTCAGAAGTTTCCAAGGGTCGGCCTAGGATTATAACACTAACGCTCGATTAGGTGAGACAGGCGGCCTGTCAACGAATTCTTAATTTGAAGGCAACCCAACTGACAGACAACCGACCAACCAATCAACAAAATCAGTTCCGCTTTACGCAACCAGCAAAACGACCACAAGATTTCAATACAACGACACACAGAATACTGGCGCCCACAACGACCAACAACACCTCAGCTTTCGAACTACACGCTGCACTGGACAGCAACAACGCGAAGAGGAAAATACACTGCCGACAATTACGTCAACGACCAGAACAAGTAACCGGAATGTCAACGGCCACAAGGCAGAAGATACCGCTGGTCAACTTCAATAAAAGGGAATAAATTAAGTTAAACTCCACAGGAAGACGGCTGGAATCTTAGCCGACTTGAATACACACACATTGTTGCTCGCGGGAATGTTCCAAAAGCGACAACCAGGGTCAAACGAAGAGATGTTAACAGTTGAGGCTCGATAGATGACTCAAGCCAGCCACGGCTCAGTCGAGTATCAAGAAGAAAGTGCTCAGAATAAAAACAATGCGACAGTGGTGCACGCTTTCACCCCTACAGTTCAGTGTATACATCAAAGAAGTAATGGAGAAAATAAAGCAAAGGCGTGGATTCAAATTCAGGCTGAGCAATATCGGTGACGACATTCGTTGATGACACTGCTGCCCTCAGTAAAAGGAAAAAGAATAACGTTACCCATTAAGTCAAACGAACAATCTAACGATTACAAGCTATGGATGGAGGGAGTACAGAATAAATACTAATGAGGAGTAACACATCGTAAAAGTGTATGTATATATATTCGACATCTCCTCCTAAACTACTGTATCGATATCAACCAAACTCAGTACACATTCTGTGATATTGTAAATCGATACCACCAATACCAGAAAATCCCAGTTGGCAATAAAAACGTGTGGTCCCGACAGATTCCCATAGCAGTCACGTGGGGATCCAGAGGATCCCATGAGGCACACCTGCTGAGCCACGCCCTCAGTGGCTTCGCCCAAGAGTACCCTCCACCGCAGCGATGTAGGATGGTCGCCGACAGCTACACGCCCACTCTCATTTGCAGTCTTCATTAGTATTCAGTGTTGGTAATCCTTCAACAGTAGTGGGAGTATCACACTGTACGATGATCTTTAACTCACTTCTTGTAATAGCTGGACTTTGATGCTTTTTATTCTTTTGCAAAATTTCCTCTCAACGATTGGATAAAGCTACAAATTATGTAAAACTTCTTATTACTATATATGGTACTGTAAAAGTAAGAGAATTGGTAAATCCTAGAATTAACCAGTGGGACCTAAGATTTACCATCGCGGTGTGGCAAAAGTCCGAAACTTCTTATTATATGCGTAGATTTCGAAAGCTGGATCGAAGCCTCCGGCCTCCGTCGTGCAGGTTCAGATAAGTTTCACTGTTGCCAATTTTGTTTTCAGGTACGTTGCTTTATTGGCAGTTATGAGTTCTCAGTTCGCTCGCCGCTGTGTTGTTTCAGTCAGTGTCGAGCATCTTTGTGACCCGTTTTAGTAGTGTTTCTTCTGCAGCTTTGTATCAGAATGAATGATGTTAATGCCTAACAGATTTTACGAACTTGTAAGTGAATCAGCAATATAATATTCCGTTAAGTGTAGTGAAAAATGCAAAAATCGTTTCCAAATAGAAAATCTGTTCACTACAGGCGTTTGAAGTGACATGATGTTCTCAGCATCGGAGGTGAAGAGAAACTCATAGCACCGGTGTCTGCTGGAAAAGAAGAAATTTGTTACTACGTTCGTTTTGATGAACTGTTTAACGTACTATATGAGACTCATATTGCTATAGGCCATGGCGATCGAACACGTATGAGTGTGGAACCGAATTGTAAGTGAAGACTTTTGAATCAATCGTTACTTAATTGAGATTATGCGAACAATGTCAGGAAAAGGAAAAAAAACATTGAAAAGGGGTGTTGTAGTAAAACCTATCATATACAGTGAAATGAATTTACGATGCCAAATTGACTTAATCGACATGCAAGTAAACACAGAAAATGGTTGAAATGGCTTTAAGCACTATGGGACTTAACATCTGAGGGCATCAGTCCCATAGGCTTAGAACTACTTAACCTAACTAACCTAAGGACATCACACTTATCCGTGCCCGAGGCAGGATTCCAACCTGCGACCGTAGCAGCAGGGCGGTTCCGGACTGAAGCCCCTAGAACCGCTTGGCCACAACGGCCGGCTCGTCAACCCAAAGTCGAAGTTCATATTTGCATACAAAGTTCATTCGACAAAAAGTGTTATCCTCCACGCACTAACTTCGAAAAGGGCAGATGGCGCAGCATATCATCTTTTGGACATTTTTACCACCTTTGGTGTCCCAAGTATCCTTCATTATGATAATAGGAGAGAGTTTTGTAAGCAGCTCATTCAAAGTTTACATGGGTTGTGGAGTGATATAAAGGTAGTCCACCGGAAGTCGAGGAACAGTCAGTCTCAGGGATGAGTCGAAAGAGCAAATCAAGATGTCGGAAATATGTTATCAACTTGGATGGAAACAAATGGAACTTCAAAATGGTCTGAAGGTCTGAGGCTTCTGCAAGCAATGAAAAATAGGGCTTATCGTGAAGGGACCAGATGTTCAACAGATGAAGCCATGTTCGGGGTTCCAATGAAAATGGGCATTGCGGCCTCAGTTGTTCCACGTGATCTAATAAAAAATATAAACACTGAAGTAGACTTGGAAACAATGTTAAACACAGCTTCCACTGACTCACAGGAAACTGAAAATGATGGCTAAGGAATTGATGCCAGTGAATGGATTCCTGGAACTGAAAGATCGGAGGTGCAAAGTGCGTCTGACGTAGGTGAGCAACCACCAGAGACACAGGATGCGATGACAGTTAACAACGACACACCGGCACCAGCTGATGGTTGTGACGAGACGCTGACAACTTCCAAGCCGCGTGGGATTAGCCGAGCGGTCTAGGGCGCTGCAGTCATGGACTGTGCGGCTGGTCCCGGCGGAGGTTCGAGTCCTCCCTCGGGCATGGGTGTGTGCGTTTGTCCTTAGGATAATTTAGTTTAAGTAGTGTGTAAGCTTAGGGACTGATGACCTTAGCAGTTAAGTCCCATAAGATTTCACACACATTTGAACATTTGAACAACTTCCAATAGTGAAACGGATTCGAGAAGCTGCCAAAGTAAGTCTTCAACTGCAGGCAAAAAAATGAAAGTGTCAAGTGTTCACGATGACAAATTTTATCAACTTGGTACCAAAGCTGGTAAACTGAAGTTCTTGTGCCCTAGGAACCAATTTACATTGTCCACGGAAAATTTTATCAACATCGAAGAAGTAGCAATAGAATAAATTAGTTTTTGGGAAGTGATTACCAAATAATTTTTTGTTGGAGGACAAGGGTTCAAAAAGTGCGGTTGTTTAAAAAAGTGTTCAACTAAAAATTGCTTACGCAAATCGTCTTCCATCTTATGTAATTCGAAATGCCAGCAGTTACATAAAAATTGTTGTCCTTCTTCTTATTCGCTGATTCACTTAAAAGTTCTTAAAATCTGTTACGTAATAACATCAGTCATTCTGATGCAAAGCTGGAGAAAAAACACCACTAAAACGAGTCGCGAAGTTGATTGTACGCACGATGCTCGACACGGACTGAAACTACGCAGTAGTGAGCGGATTTAGAACTCGTAATTGCAAACAAAGAAATTAATCTGAAGACAAAATTGGCAACAATTAAACTTGCCTGCATGAGGAAGGCCGGAGTCTTCGATCCAGTTTTTACCAGTTTGCATTGGTAAATCTTAAGGTTTGGTACAAAAGCTGGTAACCTGAAGTCACTGTGCACTAGGAACCAATTCACATCCTAAGATTTACCAATGTCTCTTGGTAAAAGTTAAAAATCTATACATATAATGAGACATTTCGGACTTTTGCCACACAGCGATGGTAAATCTTAGGTTTCACTATTTAATTCTAGAATTTACCAACTATCTTACGTTTACAGTAACATATATACGTGTTTCCTAAGCATTTCCACTCCTGCCTAGCTTCCCTAAGATGACAGCTGCAGCACAACCATCCTCACTATTGTGTACGAAGTAGTATGCAGCAATATCACTCACCGTCTGTAAAGAAGCGCTCTGGTAGTAACAGCCACCTACAGGTATCAACCACCAACCTCTCAGAGGAGTGGGGATGAAAAACAAGTGTAGTCTATGACACACTCATACGCTAATAGTATTCATCCAGAAGTTTAGAATGAGAGTATCTAGTTACCTGCAGTAAACTCTACACATAATTTCAAACCTTCACGAAACTTGTTCTCAGTGACAGCGTTCTCTCTCTCTCTCTCTCCCCCCCCCCCGCCTCCCCCACCCCAACGGTTGGAAGAAAAGAAAAAATTATTGCTTACTTCCTTTTCGCTGTTCATACAGTAAAAATGTAGTAGTAAGACTGTATTCGACGATTCACCTGAGGATGACTGGTAAGTGTTGAGTTGAAATACCGTGGATTGTGCCGAAGCTGAAAGCTTGAACTTTGTACGAACAGTATTGGCCAGATATTCTTGATTACAACACATTTAAATTTAAACAGAATTTTTATTCTAAGTACACGCGTTTTACAAAGTACCAACTGAAAAATAAGTATTTTTAACGCAGTCACCTCTAAGCACTCTCGTGTACGTCACACTACGGAAGCTGTACAGTTCACAATAATTTTTCGAATATCCAGCCATCGGCTTCAGTACTTTCTCCACTCTTGGGAACATAGATTCTGTTGCTTGTCTGATTTCCTCTGCACGTTACCAAACAAGAACAACATCGCCCATGAAGTCACAAAGTAGTTCATCTCTCATATTCACCTTTCGTCTCCCCACCTGACTTCGTGCAACCCCAAGAACAAAAATCTGATTGCGTAATGTCTGACTATCTTGGTAACCAGTTAATTGCACAAACACAAGTAATCGAGTGATTTGGGTAACAGCGGTTGATATGTTTCCTCAGACTACTGATAAATGTGAAGGGGCTCGTTTATGTTAGAAGTACACTGCAATTAACGTGGCGAAGAGAACATCCTCAAGATACCCAACAAACGAATTTTCCAAAAGATGCAAGTAATTCTGGACCTATCAACATGTTACGGATAATTTCGCACAAAACATTAATCGGAAAACTAATCTGGAGTCCGGGTACCGCTGTAGCATGATATATTGTAGAGGAAACTTGGGTGCCGTGGCTATCCTAAGGAAAATTTTGTTTTTCTCTAACATCGTATCATAGATAAGCATAGGATATACATGTGTCTAAATTGTATACAATCTCTAGCTATTAAACAATTGTATGGTTACTAAATCCATTTTTTAGCAGAAAAATGAGATTGGGTGAAAGTCTGCAGAATGGCTACTTTGTATGTTTGGTAGGGCAAAGTGACCGGACAGATAAAAAGAAAAATCAAACTCAACTGAAGCGAAATACAGTTTACTGAGGTTTACGTTTTGCTGTCTGTTCAGAAACTGTGTCACTTAGTCATTGTCTGTCATCTTCTTCTCTTTCTTAAGGGGCTCCGGAACGCCCTATACTTGCAATGTTAAAATAACGCTTATAAATTACATCTTTCCTCACAAAGTATTTGACGTAGGAAGTTGAACTTTTTACAGATTATTTATTGGAATATGGGCTACAACTTAACACAGGGATTTTACAAAATTTTAGTTCAGTTATTAAAGAAGATTTTTTTTCAATTGTAATGAAAATTCACAACATTTTTTTGCAATTTTTTATTTATATATTCAAAAATATACAGTTTTTTGGAAAAAGGCTGTGTTAAATTATGCAGAAGGTACTGTGTAACATTTACTGAAAGTTTGAAACAAATATGTTTGGAAGATCCTTAGAAAACATGTAACTAGTATGAGAAAATAAAAGTTTTGGGAATCGAGCGACAAAGATTGGATTAACTTTTTAGTGCATTCCAGGTCCATAGGATGGATTATCTTCATCCTCTGCAAACTCCTCCTCCAGCTTCCTCTTGTTCCTCCTCCTGTTTACTCTTGCTTGCATTTCTAGACTCTTTACAGCCCTGTCTGCAGCCCGAAGGCGTTCCTTGTCTAAAGCAAGCATCGCTCGTTGTTGTGTTCGTAGATTTTGCTACCATTTTCTTCAGTTGCAGTTACTGCAACACTGTTCCAAAAGGTGGTCATGTATGAACACTTATCACATTTCAGTTGTATTTCACTAGCAAGTCCTACGTGCTTTATTATGGAGAGTTCCAGACCAACTTCACTACAATGAATACATCTTACACAGTTTGAAAAAATTCCTTTGAGAACCGACATATCAAATATTTCATTCACATCCGATTCGCCCAAAAAACATTCATAGTTTTCACTCATTGAACCAAGCTTCTTCTGTGAAGTATTTTCTTTCCAACTTTGACTGCTATGGGCAGGTATACTTGAGAGGTTAGGTTCACACACTTGGTTATCGTCTTTATTGTTTACAGTAATAACACATACCTTTGGCTTTCCAACATTTCTCCTTTTCTTAAAAGCCTTCAGAGGATTTCTAATAACTTTACTTTTACTCATTATTATACTTCAACAAAACAGAGACTCAGGAAACAGAATTAATTACGAATATTTTCGAGATAACGACAGAGTAAATAAACATGAAACAATCGACAATCAGACCAGCGATATATATTGAACCATCACAGGTTAGCCACAACACATACTTTATCTCACATCACTAAAATGTACCTGATGAACACGGACGTTAATAATAACACCATTTGACAGCAGTTTAACAGCGCCACAGTGGGTCACGCCCATGTAGAACACATTTCAAAAAAAATTTAAAAATAGTTGCAGTCTTCGGAATTGAATAAATTATATATCTATTAAAAGGTAATAGTCTGCAGATTCAGAAAACTCAAAAAAGTAATAATTGAACTTTTCATGATTTTGAGGCTTTCCGGAGCCCCTTAAACGAACGTGATAGATTATTGCGTTCAACAAGCTTAAATGCAAAACTGAGTAAACCATTTATTAATATGCCCTAATACCTTCATACCAAGTGAAAAAATATGGTTAATTAGCTCTTCCTTTTTCTCTTGGTTGAATATGCATCTGAAGTTCCCATGAATCTTCTCACATTTAGTAGCATCACGATTTCTTAAAAACTCTTCTCTTACGTATGTTGAGACATTGAATAGTACCGCTACTGTTGCAAACGACATATCTTTTCTTACAGAACCCAATTTCTGATGCATAGCTTGGAATCCCATTACCGTCGTAGTCATTTTCTGAAACATCTGATGTTATTTCAACATACTCCTATACACTAATGTCTCAGTATCATATTTTTTGAAATATACTTGTCTTATTAATATTCCACTGTCTTGAAACAAGACAAATTGATCACAAAACATGAGTTCTGGCCGAGTATCCACTTGGCGACTACCTCCCATCAGGCGACTGACCACTATGCTCGACGCGATTACGCTAAATATTGGCTGTACACATGTACCATAGGTAATTCATAAACATATAGTTTCAAAGCTAAAATAAAATCTTTAATTATCACAAGATATATTTTTTGTCATCCATGCAAATTAATTTATTTTTAGCCTCACATCAGACGTAGGGAAAATGTCAGATATTTCCTGCGGAGTACCGAACGCAGCTGTCTCCACGAAACTGTGACAAACCCATGGAGACCTCTAAATAGTTGCAAATACTTGCCACTTGGTTACAGCACACTCCAAGAGAATAACAAAAAGTGGCCACATTATTCGCTTTGGCCACCGTAGCGATACTTAACCTACTGGCTCTGTGACAATAACATACGAGGTGCAATCAAGTTCTAAGGCCTCCGATTTTTTTTCTAATTAACTACCCACCCGAAATCGATGAAACTGGCGTTACTTCTCGACGTAATCGCCCTGCAGACGTACACATTTTCCACAACGCTGACGCCATGATTCCATGGCAGCGGCGAAGGCTTCTTTAGGAGTCTGTTTTGACCACTGGAAAATCGCTGAGGCAATAGCAGCACGGCTGGTGAATGTGCGGCCACGGAGAGTGTCTTTCATTGTTGGAAAAAGCCAAAAGTCACTAGGAACCAGGTCAGGCGAGTAGGGAGCATGAGGAATCACTTCAAAGTTGTTATCACGAAGAAACTCTTGCGTAACCTTAGCTCGATGTGCGGGTGCGTTGTCTTGGTGAAACAGCACACGCGCAGCCATTCCCAGACGTTTTTGTTGCAGTGCAGGAAGGAATTTGTTCTTCAAAACATTTTCGTAGGATGCACCTGTTACCGTAGTGCCCTTTGGAACGCAATGGGTAAGGATTACGCCCTCGCTGTCCCAGAACATGGACACCACCATTTTTTCAGCACTGGCGGTTACCCGAAATTTTTTTGGTGGTGGTGAATCTGTGTGCTTCCATTGAGCTGACTGGCACTTTGTTTCTGGATTAAAAAATTGCATCCACGTCTCATCCATTGTCACAACCAACGAAAAGAAAGTCCCATTCATGCTGTCGTTGCGCGTCAACATTGCTTGGCAACATGCCACACGGGCAGCCACGTGGTCGTCCGTCAGCATTCGTGGCACCCACCTGGATGACACTTTTCGCATTTTCAGGTCGTCATGCAGGATTGTGTGCACAGAACCCACAGAAATGCCAACTCTGGAGGCGATCTGTTCAACAGTCATTCGGCGATCCCCCAAAACAATTCTCTCCACTTTCTCGATCATGTCGTCAGACCAGCTTGTGCGAGCCCGAGGTTGTTTCGGTTTGTTGTCACACAATGTTCTGCCTTCATTAAACTGTCGCACCCACAAACGCACTTTCGACACATCCATAACTCCATCACCACATGTCTCCTCCAACTGTCGATGAATTTCAATTGGTTTCACACCACGCAAATTCAGAAAACGAATGATTGCACGCTGTACAAGTAAGGAAAACGTCGCCATTTTAAGTATTTAAAACAGTTCTCATTCTCGCCACTGGTGGTAAAATTCCATCTGCCGTATGGTGCTGCCATCTCTGGGACGTATTGACAATGAACGCGGCCTCATTTTAAAACAATGTGCATGTTTCTATCTCTTTCCAGTCCAGAGAAAAAAAATCGGAGGCCTTAGAACTTGAATGCACCTCGTAGAAAAGATCTTTAATCTATCGACATGAATGATCGCTTTATGGCGTGATGCGTTCAAGGACGTATTTTTATACTTACTGCGACAATATGGGTTTTATTGTAGTTGATAATCTCATGGCAACTTTCATTTTAATTTCTTATTAATCACTAATTAATCACTTTCCATTATAAATATATATAATCTGTGACTCTACAAATCCGTCAGTATCCGGTATGAGCTGTACAACTGGTGCAACCTGTAAACAGATATACGTATCTCAGAATAATTTCTTTAGTTTCTCTGTACCGTAAGACAATCTATTTATTGGGTGGCTATGTATTTATTCCATTAACTCCTCCTCCTCCAAATCTTTTTTTCATTTCCTCCATCCTCGTCTCTATCAATTTCTTACTCCTCCGTCTCTTTGTTCACCTACTCCGCCGCAACCCATCCCCACTATCTGTCTTCTCCCATGCCTGTGTCCATCTTCTACTACTCTCTCTCTCTCTAAGGAACAGAAGGCAGAGACAGTCAGAAGGAGAAGATGGACATCATTATCTTCTGACGCTCTATCTGTCTGCTCCTGCCCCATGTCCACCTGGCCCTTCCCCCTCAGTCCATATCTTGCTCCTTCTCAAAATTCAACACCTCCTGACCCTCTGTCTCCTCCTAACTCCCTTTATGCCTTCCTCCCCCTTCTCTCTCCATCTCCTCCTTCCCCCACTCATTTCCTCCCCCCGTATCTCGCCGCCAATTGCCTCTTCCCTTTGTCTGTATACTTCCTGCTCCCTATCTCTCTGTCGACATCCTCGTCCACTCTCTTTCAATCCATCTCCTCCTTCACGTTTCCCAGTCCTCTTCCTCTGCTCCTTTTTTCTTGGTATGTCCATTTGTTGCTCCCCCATCTCTCTATCCACCTCCTCTTTTCCTCATTCTATGTCCATTTCACTCTCCCTCTCTCTGTGTCAATATCCTCGTTCATCAAACCTGTGTCCATGTCTTCCTTCCTCCCTCTGCCCCTCTCTTCATCCCCACTTTCGTCTACACTTTATCACCCCCCATACCAGTAAGAGGTTGCTGGTTTCTCAACCTAGAGTATTTCTTTCCAGATCCAAGTTTTATTGAAATAGATCCAGGTGTTTAGGAGGAGATTTTTACTCACGATTTTGAGGGATTACATACATGTGACATATATCTGATATACAGGTTGATTATAATTAATGTTAAACTTTCGAAACGCTGTAGAAATAATAGCACTCGTCAGAATGACGTCAAATTGTAACGGAATATTATCGGGGAAGGGAGGGAAACGTATGCCTGAAGAAAAAAAATAGTGTGAAAATTGATCAATAGATGGCGCTCAATGAGTCAGAATGCGTAATTGAAAACAACTGTCATGCACACGACCCATTGAAGTTGGTATAAACACGCCTCCTTTCGTGTCTGTAACGTTCGCCATGTCTGTCTCAGGCAGGATCGCACTCTGCTCGTAAAGCTTCACTAAAAAGATGATGACTGTGTACACGTCGCTCTGCAGAAGTTCCGGACACTGAAGGCTTTGAAAATAGGCGTTTGTCCGATGACTGCCGTGGGTCTGGAGAAAATGATTCGGAGATTCGGAAAAAGGGTTCTTTTGGTGTGCAACCTGGTAGACAGAGGAAACGAATTGATTCGACGTCAGTGGAAGCAGCGGCCACAGCAGTGCAGGAGGAGACGAGTGGACGAGTGGTGGTGTGCAACCGTGTAGTTGCCCGAACATTGGATATACCCGTGAGTACGACGCATAAAATCCTACGAAACACCCTTCTTTGCTAGCCATTCAAAATTACCCATGTGCACGAGTCGCTTCCTGTTGACTTGCCTGCAGGAGAGACCTTTGCTTTAGAATCTTGCTCTAAAGCAAGTGGACAATGATTGGCTATGGAAGATTTTGTGGATAAACGAAGCCCACTTCCATAAGACAGGATGTGTCAATACATACACTCCTGGAAATGGAAAAAAGAACACATTGACACCGGTGTGTCAGACCCACCATACTTGCTCCGGACACTGCGAGAGGGCTGTACAAGCAATGATCACACGCACGGCACAGCGGACACACCAGGAACCGCGGTGTTGGCCGTCGAATGGCGCTAGCTGCGCAGCATTTGTGCACCGCCGCCGTCAGTGTCAGCCAGTTTGCCGTGGCATACGGAGCTCCATCGCAGTCTTTAACACTGGTAGCATGCCGCGACAGCGTGGACGTGAACCGTATGTGCAGTTGACGGACTTTGAGCGAGGGCGTATAGTGGGCATGCGGGAGGCCGGGTGGACGTACCGCCGAATTGCTCAACACGTGGGGCGTGAGGTCTCCACAGTACATCGATGTTGTCGCCAGTGGTCGGCGGAAGGTGCACGTGCCCGTCGACCTGGGACCGGACCGCAGCGACGCACGGATGCACGCCAAGACCGTAGGATCCTACGCAGTGCCGTAGGGGACCGCACCGCCACTTCCCAGCAAATTAGGGACACTGTTGCTCCTGGGGTATCGGCGAGGACCATTCGCAACCGTCTCCATGAAGCTGGGCTACGGTCCCGCACACCGTTAGGCCGTCTTCCGCTCACGCCCCAACATCGTGCAGACCGCCTCCAGTGGTGTCGCGACAGGCGTGAATGGAGGGACGAATGGAGACGTGTCGTCTTCAGCGATGAGAGTCGCTTCTGCCGTGGTGCCAATGATGGTCGTATGCGTGTTTGGCGCCGTGCAACTGAGCGCCACAATCAGGACTGCATACGACCGAGGCACACAGGGCCAACACCCGGCATCATGGTGTGGGGAGCGATCTCCTACACTGGCCATACACCACTGGTGATCGTCGAGGGGACACTGAATAGTGCACGGTACATCCAAACCGTCATCGAACCCATCGTTCTACCATTCCTAGACCGGCAAGGGAACTTGCTGTTCCAACAGGACAATGCACGTCCGCATGTATCCCGTGCCACCCAACGTGCTCTAGAAGGTGTAAGTCAACTACCCTGGCCAGCAAGATCTCCGGATCTGTCCCCCATTGAGCATGTTTGGGACTGGATGAAGCGTCGTCTCACGCGGTCTGCACGTCCAGCACGAACGCTGGTCCAACTGAGGCGCCAGGTGGAAATGGCATGGCAAGCCGTTCCACAGGACTACATCCAGCATCTCTACGATCGTCTCCATGGGAGAATAGCAGCCTGCATTGCTTCGAAAGGTGGATATACACTGTACTAGTGCCGACATTGTGCATGCTCTGTTGCCTGTGTCTATGTGTCTGTGGTTCTGTCAGTGTGATCATGTGATGTATCTGACCCCAGGAATGTGTCAATAAAGTTTCCCCTTCCTGGGACAATGAATTCACGGTGTTCTTATTTCAATTTCCAGGAGTGTAGAATTGTCGAATAATGGCAACGAAAAATCCACACGCAATTCAACCAGTACCACTTCATCCTGAAAAGGTCACTGTGTGGTGCGGGTTTACGGCATTGTTTATCATAGGGCCATTTTTTTTTTCGATGGGACAGATGCATCGTGCCCTGTTACCTGTACCATCACTGGTAAGTGCTAAGAGAGTCTTTTGCGCAACCACGTCATTCCAGCTCTCCAACAGCGTGTATGTGTGGAAGGGATCATTTTTATGCATCTCCGCACATTGCAAATGCAGTTAAGCAGCTGCTGAAGCGCTATTTCGGAAATGCTTGAATTATCACCCGCCATTTGCCTACAGCCTGGTCGTCCCGATCACCTGAAGTTAATCCGTGTGACTTCTGGCTGTGGGGCTATCTGAAAGATGTTGTGTTCAGTGTTCCGATTGCAAACTCAGCTGCATTGAAGGCACGCATTGCGCAATACATTCTGAATGTGACCCGAAAACACTTCGATCGGTTGTGGAACATGCTGTTTCTCAATTTCAAATTGTTGCAGAAAACGGTGGACAGCGTACTGAACATGTTTTGTGCCAGTCACATGGAAGTTAATGATCTGATTTGATTGTGACTCATGCTTTTTATGCGGTTTTTGGCCTCAGGACAATTAAAAACCGATGATTGATCCTTTTTTATGTGGTTTTTGGCCTCCGGATAGTTTAAAACCCATGTGATAGATGCTTATTATGCGGTTTTTGGCCTCAGGACGATTAAAAACCGATTTTTCCCATCCGATGTGGTATGACTTTGCCGTGGTGGATGGGTTTGCGTAACTAATAGTACCACACCTGTACACCTATGCACATTGAGTAGTACAGTATGTTTAAAGTCAGATGTACGCGTTTAGCATTGTTGTATGATTCATTTGTCGTTTGTAGTCCACCAGCATTAAAATATGATGCTTACAGCGCCATTTATTGCTACATTTTGTAACTATTTTTCTTATGACATACGTTTTCCCCCTTCTCTGATAATATTCCGTTGCAATTTGGCGCCAATCTGACCAGTGGTTATTTCTATAGTGGTTTGAAAGTTTAACTTTAATTATAATCACCCTGTATATTTAACATATTTCACACATATTTGTACAAACGTTTCACCTGGATCTCTAGCGAATTTTTGTCCTGCAGTTTCGTTTTCACGCAGCCCAGTCTATGTGACGTTGTATGTCCTGAACCGTGATTTCTACAATGTTATAATTTGTAAATGCATTCAGGGACGTATGTCGATACTGTCTCCAAATATTTTGTGAATAGAGCTACTAGCAGAGAAGTATTAAATTGAAACTGTAGGCACGACGCGGCGGTTTCTGAGGCATCTCACGATTCGTGACGTCGTACTTCCTAAATTATGTGTCATAAAATGACATAATTTTGCAGATACATTCAGTGGTATATGCGAATACTGTCTGCAAAATGTGGTACAATACAGTTAGTAGTATGCGGTAGTCTTACTGCATGAACGGCAAAAATGTTGTAAGCGATGAACTTTATTTTCATCATTTTGTGGCAGTTGGCGGTGAGGGAAATATCATAAGCTTTGAAATTATGTCTAATTTTTTTTTTGGCAAGTCACTAAGTGTTCTCATTCTAATATTATGGATGAATTAAATCTGGAAACCCATGCTTCATAAGTAACAGTACTTTTCACCCCCATCCCGCCCATTTCATGGATATGTTGTTCTTACCTCCAAAGTTGTCCTCTGCAGACTGAAAGTGATGTGTGTGCCATGTTTGGTTGAAATCAGTCCAATGGTTAGGAGGACGTTTTAAAAATACTTTCGTACGTACAAATGTAAATAAGTACGTCCAGTTTCATAACGTGTATGGATACTTTGAGATCAGGAACTTCTCTCGTGCGTTATTTAAAGTGTGACAAACGATTAGTATGTTGAAGCTAATTCTGAGTCGATTAACCAAAGCGTCTGACGTTTCTTTTTTTATCCGCACACTCAAAGCTTCAGATATGACTGATTTTTATCATTTGGCATGGTATATGCTGCGATGAACATTTGTGGTGGTCTGAAATCTATCTTAACGCTGCTGAACCGTTAGTGAACGCGAACCTTTAGGGGTTCCCATGTTAACACACCACCGTTGATGCTGCCAAAGAAGCGCTACTATTACGGGCAGGTCTGGCGCTCGGTACCTTGGTATCGCTTTCACAGTTACTCGCGTGTTTGTGTTTGAAAGGTGCCTTCGGTGGCGTCATGGTTCACCGCCGCTTCTATAAACAGCCGCCGAGCGGAGGGCCTCTCGTTACTCGGTACACGTGATTGACACGTGTGCGCTGCTGTTCGCCTGTCTAGCAGCTACCTGCTGTGCCCGTGAAAGTAGACCCCAGAAAGCTTGGCTGACGCATTTCACTGCCGCTTCCTTTGTAAAGAAATGTAGACGGACGAGCATCATTTGAGATGCAAAGGAGGGGCAGGAGCACGAAGAGACTTCTAAGACAGCTGCCACGTGGAAATGCTGAACTGCGCCCTGTTATTTACAATATTGTGATGTCTGGATGTAAGTGCACGATGCATAATTTAAACATGCCGCGATCTTATGTCTGTCCAGGTGGTGTGTCACTGCTTTCGTCCTTCTCAATGGGCGTGGCTTTATTTGTTGTGGTGTAGCGCAAGTTGAAGTTAAACAATTAGTCTAATGTCCCAGTGATCATTTGTGTGAGTTATTTTACATTTGTATTATATAATTTTATATATGCTAGCCTTTCCCCTATGGGTTCACCCACGTAAGTGTTTGACAGATGCACTGAACATGCCTCCTCCTCCTCCTCCCCTATGTTTACCTCTTTCTTCCTCTTTCTGTCCACACTATTCTCCCATCTCTATTTTTCTATCTCCTCCACCCCACACTCCCTGCCTCTTCTTCCTCCTCCTTTGTCCTTTTCTACATCGCCCATCTTTCTGACCCTGGCATCCTCTCCCTCTGATAATATCATCCTCCTCCTCCCTCTTTCCAACTCCCCCCTCTTCCTTTCCCACTTGCCCACTATCCATCTACGACTCCCACATATTCATGCACCTCTCCCCACTCCCCTCTCTCTGTGCATTATCTCCTCACCCTCAATCCGTTAATTGCCTCCTCTTTCTCCCTGTTCCAGCCATAAACACTGGCACATGTAGGCCTTGCACTACAGCTCAATAAAGCATGCTGATAATGCTCCCACATCAAGTCTGACATCCAGGGCAGGCTACATATCAGACTCTTGAAAATTATTTATTTGCCCTTGATGTACAGGCCACCATGCAAAGCAGATTAATAAAACAGGTTGATAATACATCAACAAAACATGCCTGTCATGCAGGTAAATCTAAATATAAGGACCCACAGAAACGTTTCTTGCACCTTACATGTGGGCTGCCCAGCACAGCAGGTTGATTTGGCAGGCCAATATGGTTCCTACAAAACATGTGTATCATGCAGAGCAGTCTATATGCTAGGGGTTGCAAAATCACAGTTCTTCCAGTATCTCACCTTTTGTTGGAGCTATGTTATAAGCCCCACAGTCTGATGTTCATCAGACCTGCTGTTTCTATGCCAGATGTGGTTGAAATAGATACAGGAATCTGGGAAGAGATCTTCTACATACACACATACACTCTGCCTTATATGTATAACATAACAGGTGTGGCTGAATTCTGTCTGTTTATGATACTGAAGGACATGCTTCCACCTTGGCTGTTGCTTAAATATGTATCTACTGCATTTCATTTTGAGCAGTCACCGATTTTCGGCCTTAAAGGCCATTCTGAAGTGCTATATCTGCCAATATTTCATAATGTCTGGAACCAATACAATATCCTTCAACATAGATGACAAAATGTGTAAGATAGCGATAACCAAATATACAGATGACAGAAGCATCGTGTACACAAACAGAAAATGGCAATGCATTGGCAGAGCTGTCATTTGGACTTAGATGATTTATGTGGAAAGATTTCTGGAGATTATGGCTGAACAAAGGCTCTGGTTGTTGGAGCTCGACACATGGGACTTCCCATTTCGGGGAACGTTAGGGAATTCAGTATTCCGAGATCAATAATATGAAGAGTGTGTGAAGGATAACTAATTTCAGGCGTTATCTCTTACCACAGACAACACACTGGGCCGATGGCCTTCACAAAAGGTTAGAGAGTAGTGGCGTTTGCAACACTGCTTGAACTGCTCACAGAAATCAATGTGGCACATACAGCGAACGTATCCATTATGACAGTGTGGTGAAATTTGGCGTTAATGGGCTATAGCTAACAGCCTTTGCTAACAGCACAACATTGCCTGCAGCGCCTGTCCTTGGCGCGTGACCATACTGTTTGGTCCACAAAGAAATGTAAAACCATGACATGTTCAGATGCGTCCTGATTTCAGTAAGTGCTGATGGTAGGGTTTGAGGTTTGCAGACCTCATGAGGCCAGTGACCCAAAAAGGCACAGTGGAAACGGGTGGTGTCGCCATAAATGGTTGGGCTGTGTTTGCATGGAATGGAGTAGACACTCTGTTCCAGTTGAACGATCGTTGATTGGAAATATTTCTCTTTGGTTACTTGGAAACAATTTATTCATGGACACTATGATGTCATGTAACTGGGCCACAATTGCTCACGATTTGCTTGAAGAACATTCTAGACAATTTGATTGAATGATCTATCCATCCAGATAGCCTGATATGTATCCTATGGATAACTTATGGGACATAAGCGAGATTTCAGTTCGTGAACAAAATCATGCACTGGCAACATTTGACAATTATGGACGGCTAAAGAGCTAGTATGGCTCAATATTATTACAGTGGACTGCCCAACGAGTTGTTGAGTAAAAATATTAGAAGCTACCTCATTATTTGTATTACTTCAATATGGTCCTCCACACGAAGAAAATCATTTTCAAATGTGATCTCTATAAAAAAAATACCCATATGAATTATGAATTCCTTCCCAACACATTTCGGATATTATGTAAACAGAAATTATTCTATCTAACAAAAGGCGTTGCCAGTGAGAAACTTTCTCAAGTCGTTTCAAAATTTCACTCCGCAGTCAGTCAGATATTTTATATCATTGTGTAAGTAAGTACCGACATTATGGGTCCAATTTTTTGCTAAAAGAGTCCTTGATGTAGAACAATGAATGTAATTCTTTCTATTCTAATTATATGCATCATTGTATAGTTTGAATATAGGAGAGTTACTTACATCAAACTTCATGGGGCAGTTCAATTACTGTGAATCAGTAATCAAAAAGTCTAAATCTTATAACAGATGATCGCTGCTGAGCATCACACTTTTTTAAAGCATATTTTGAGAAAGGAAACTTCCTTTCTAAAGACGAATTACGCCAGAACATTCCCCCACCCTTCAGTCATACGCAAAATATGGTATCTTAATGTCCAGGATTCGAAAGGTTTTTCAGGGGTTAAAAATGGTTTTTTACCAGTCTAAATTCTCGTCAGTGTGCACACCTAATAATATATAGTTTTTTTTACCAGAACTACTACTTTTTGACTCACCAGTCTTCCGACTTACGCGATGCGGCTTGCCATAAATTTCTCTCCCATACCAATCTTTTTATCTCTGACTAACAACTGCAAACTAAATCCTTCGTTATTAGCTGGATGTATTCCAATTCCTGTCTTTCTCTACAGTTTTCACCCTCTATAATTACCTTCAGTACCATGGAAGACATTCCCTGATGTCTCAACAGATGTACTGTCATCCTGTCCCCTCTACTTGTCAGCGTTTACCAAATATCTCTTTCGTCTCCGATTGTATGGGTAACATTATTATTCATGAACTTAATTTTCAAAATTCGTCCATAGCTCCACATCACGAATACTCCAACCATCTTCTGTTTCAGTTTAACCGCAGTCTGTTCTTCACTACCGTACAATGCTGTACTCCAAACGTATATTCTCATACCTCACAACTAGGGCAAGGATAGGTTTAAGGAAAACACACGGGAGGTGGACGCACATACTTTGTCATGTGTTGTTTAGCGGAATACACTTTGTTACTTAAAAGATATTATCGCTATAATTTTTAAAAAATCTTGTTAAAAGATTCATGACACTCACAGGAACTCTCTATGGAACTTGAACAGGCTTAATTCAGTAAAAACAAATTTCGCAATGTATACCATTAAGACCAGGGCTTCAAACCGACACTATACTGTTCTCAAAAAACAGAAAAAGTCATACCAACTGGGCGTGGCTGCAAGTTGGTCCTACAAACAGTTTTATCAACAAATGAATTACAATGACAGCCATTAAATGTACTAACAATTTTCAAGTTTAGGTAACCGTTACGAATTTCGATAACACCGATGAAAATGCAGAAAATTAGCACACTTAACAATGTGTAAGTCTTAAGAAAAAGTCCCCTTCGGATAAACTGGAAAGGCAAAAGACTTATATATCCCAATCGGTGCCTCCAACAATACACTCTTCAATCAAAATACAATGTACTAAAATCCGGGATACATTGGGAGAAAATGTAATTTGCATGCAATTTCCAACTGCTACAGGCCAGCAGAAACGTTGACAATGACGTTTAATAAATATATGGTGCCCAAAATTCGTGGTAAGCTGAGAGCTACAGTAGATGGCTATCACAGCCAACAAGGTTCAAAATGGCTCTGAGCACTATAGGACTTAACTTCTAAGGTCATCAGTCCCCTAGAACTTAGAACTACCTACACCTAACTAACCTAAGAACATCACACACATCCATGCCTGAGGCAGGATTCGAACCTGCGACCGTAGCGGTCGCGCGGTTCTAGACTGAAGCGCCTAGAACAGCTCGGCCACACTGGCCGGCCTTCCCAAACTGCCTCAAACATCCTGAGCTTAATAAATTCACCAATACCATTGGTTCCAGCTTAATCGGTGACACTCCGCCGTTGCACGCATCAAACGACCAACTTTGCTTAATGACGCGGCTGGTAGAGGCGCAAGACTGTCGGCCAACCCAGACTCTGTGCGACGACAGAAGTGTCGCCAGGGCAAAAAGCAAAGGCGCGTCTGCTCCGAGCCCAGTGAATAGGAACACGTCGTCTGCCGCCAAAGCTACCATATCGACACACATAAAAAGGGAACAGTAATCTGTGCAAATAAGGCTGCGTACAAGAAAGCCTAAGGAGTAGAAAATATCAACTAATCCCACAAGCGCCTGGTGATACAAGTTACAAGATTAACACTCCTTAAAATGACTATTATTCAGAATCGAGAATATGCAATAACTCAAACATACTTTTCTACAAAAGTTGCTTTACCTCGCACACAGATTATGTTATGTTCCGTCCATGAAAATTATAACGGGGAATACTCGTACAATCGCACGGCATATGGCCTGCAACACATATTTCGGTCAGTAACACTGACCGATGATCATGCATTCAATCAAGCGTAGGCGCGTTGACATAAAGGTTCCAATACCACGTAACAATGCCTCGTTACAGTATCAAGTATTCAAAAATAGGAAGACTACACTTAACTCCACTAATGTGTGAAGGAGCCCAGACTTGCAGGACTCCAGCTGGGGTCTCATTGCCTCCTGTCTGTACAGGCGGGCATCGGGGTGCCATAAAATTTAAACTTACCGAACAGGCCGGGAACTTTGGGACCAGGTGGCACGTGACGTTGGTAGGTCTTCCCGCAGCTCGCCGGAAAGGCTTGCCTCGAGTGGTTAACCACCCACGCCCTCACGAGACCTGCACCGGACAGTCGGGGTGCCCCAAAGGAACAACTTGCAGCCATATGCCCTCCAGGCAACTCATCATGCCAGGCCCCTCCAAAACCAACAACCCAGACCCCTACTAGGGACTTAAGTTCGCGACATACGGTCAGAGCGATATCTGAACTTAAGTAATCTGTGGCGCAAGTGGAGTTCCGTGCTGACAAGATTAAAGACGCCATGGCTCAAACTCCCCCCCCCCCTTACACATTTATTCCCCCTCCACCCTAAGAAAAGGCGTAAGTTTAACTAATTGGCTTAACCTGACTAAGGCGGCCTCTGTGGGTCTTGCCCTTAGCTAAACCCTTGAACAGGAAATTAACCAGCTGCAGAACCTGAACTTTGGAACTTGGACCGATAAAATGGAGGATGAACTTGCCAAGTCGAATGCCCCTGTAGACTCGCTCGCTGTCGTTTCTAACAGAGACCTCATCCTCTACCTTTACCTGAAATGGACGTCTACTTTGGTTATAGCATGCCCGTCGATGGTCGGCCGATTCGATATTGTTCATTCCCTGTTGCCAATTTTGCTTAAGGGTATCAGGAGTGGTAGACTTCGGCAAAAGATCATTAATATTCCAGAAGTTAAATAGTGGAGAATTGAGGGGATACAACAACATCAGGGCAGCAGGTGCAGCTTTTGATGCTTCGTGTTGAGCCGAGGAAGGGTAGTATCCTACTTTCTCGTTGACTTATTATGGTATATAACCAACGCTGACTTAAGATTACGGTTCACTCTTCCGGCAAAGAGCCCTCGAGGATAATACTGGGTGAAAGTGACGTCCTTAATGGCATTACGAAAACAGAACTGTTTACATTTCTTAGAATCTAAAGCTGGACCGTTAACATTCACCAGAACCTGAAGAGGGCCAAATTAGGTGAAGATGTTGGTCAGGTGTCCACCAATAACAGCGACATTAACTCATTGGCTAGGAGCAAGGCAAGCAAACCGCGAAAACGCATCCACGTCCACAAGGTTATAACGGTTTCCTTTTTTGTACCGGGAAGGGGCTCACATAATCATTAAAGGTTTTATCTGTAGGATACTGTTAGCGCTCGGGTTGTAATAACCCACTCGGCGGATTGCTATAGGGCTAGTGCCTTCTACTAGAGTCGCACTCTCCAACCAAACTCTGGATATCACTGTATAATGACGACCAGTTGAGGTGAGCTCGTATTTATGCCGAGATCTTGTACCGGCCTAAATGCTCACCCACCAACGAACTCGGGAATTAATGAAAGAGGAGCGGACGAACTCAGGAGGCAATCAAATCCTGAACTGCCCGAGTTCACCCACTTGCTTACACGATGAACCAAACTTCAAACAAAACCTCGACATCTCGTTTTCTGACACAATTGCCTCTTAATCGACCCCACAACTGTTCCAGGTCCTTCTCAATTGTAAGGTCAGTACATAATTTGGGTACTTCATTCAGAACATTACAAGCAGTGGTATTTTGCTGGTCGAACATGCGGCTGAGCGCATCGGATACCCGATTTTCGGTGTCTTTAACGTGGCACACTTTAAAATGAGACTCCGAAATCCGCACCGTCCAATTCGCGATTCTACCGGTTTTCCTGGGCCTATTCAGGATTCCTGATTATCGGTCTCTAAATCGAACTCCCTATATTTCAGGTAGAATTAGAACTCTTGTAGGGCGAACAGAACGGACAATGCCTCGCATTCATAAACAGAATAATTCAACTTGTGCCTGCCAGCCTCGTTGACGCAAAAGCTAAAACGTTCTTTGAGCCTGATCCTTTTCGAAGAGGACCGCAGCAATGCCTGTGCTGGAAGCGTTAGTCTGTACAGCAAATCTCTTGCTAAATTCTGGCACAGACAACACCAGGTGGTTCGTGATGGCGGCCTCAATAGGTTCGAAGACACACAGTTGGTTTTCACCACACAAAATTTTCCCCTTTCCTACGCAGGTTATTAAGAGGGGCAACAAGGTGACAAAAATTGGGAACGAACCTGCAATACATTAGTGACTTCTTTCCAGTAAGAAGAATCTGACCTGCTTATACTGCTTGAATTACAAAATAAAATGCCGGCCGCTGGTGGCCGAGCGGTTCTGGCGCTACAGTCTGGAACCGCAAGACCGCTACGGTCGCAGGTTCGAATCCTGCCTCGGGCATGGATGTGTGTGTTGTCCTTAGGTTAGTTAGGTTTAAGTAGTTCTAAGTTCTAGGGGACTTATGACCTCAGCAGTTGAGTCCCATAGTGCTCAGAGCCATTTGAACCATTTGAACAAAATAAAATGTTCAGCGTTCTTTATCCACTGGTTGTCTATACTATTTCAGAAAACCTCACTTTCTCTAGGGGGAATATTATGATTCACTCAGTCAGATGTCTTAGAAAGGTCATAGAAAAACCAACTAATGCTAGTTTGTTATACGAGTATAATGCTTGTACAATTTTGTGAGTGATCGTAAAAGTGAAATTCTCAATCGAGCAACATTTCAGCAAGCCATACTGTGGTCTACTTAGAATTTTACTGTCTTTCAGGTAGAAAACTATTCTAATGCACATCACCTTGTAAAAAATATTGGAAAATGGTCACGAACAAAGACCTGGTTCCCATGACTCAGCATTAATTTCCATGCGTATTAAGAGTATTTCAAGCTTCCAACTGAGTCATAAGGCACAGATTGTATTACGTTTTTCTTTTTTTTTCCTATCAAGTTGTTGTGAATTGTTTGATGCGTTTCGTCACGATTTACATACTTCCGTTAATCTCTTTATTTCCTCACCCAAAGTCCTCATTTGCTGTGTATGTTCCAGTGTCATTCATCCACTACAATGTTTCCTTTCTGCAGCTCCCTGTGGTTTAACAGAAGGTAATTTATAATATTTAGACATCTACTTTAACATCGTATCCCTCCTTCTAATCGAAATATCCCATTCTACGTATAACATATAGTAGTAAATTTCGTTTAATATAGTGCAAGTAAATAACTTCTTTTACTGTGTAACCTCTTTCCATACTTCAGGAATTAAAATGTTGTAAAGGATTAAGTTTGTATTGTACAGGGTAGACCTCTAGGAACAAAATATTCATATTTTGATCAAATAAATTCGGAAGTCACTGAAGACAGTTTGGAATTTATTTTATACATGTTTTCTTGTATCAGTTCAATGTCTGGCGTATGCCATGTAATCTATCAGAACAGAAGAGCGGCTGGCAAGGAAGCGAATGCATCTAATCTACTTCATCGTCCCACAAGAACTTGTGTGTTTAACAATTTCCGTCTTTGCAAAGAGGGAGACAGAGGAAGGAAGGTACATGAGCTGTGGTCGATTTACTCTAAGCTTTAGAATCACATTATTTTACTCTACTCTACTGAAATTACGTAACAATTTCAAAACAAGCAACAAAATTCTTAATGCGAATATCGAACACATAGATAGAAACACAGAATTGATCAGAAAAGCACCATAGAGATAAACCGCTCAGGCTCGGTAGTATAAGGTCCTTAAACAGACCAGCCAGGGGAAGCAAACTTACAACTTAGCAATTTATCACACAAAAAATTACAAAATGAGATAAATATTGAAACTCACAAAATTAAATCATTACAACACTGCATTCGCCAAATGATCTCAGTCGTGAAAGTAACCAGCTACAGGCTCTCACTGTAGTCATCAGGCTTTTGATTGGTTTCATGCTGCCACTCTCTCCTATTCCAACCATCCTCTTGATCTTAGAGTAGCTCTTTGAACTTACATCCTCAATCATTTGCTGAATGTGTTCCAATCTCTGTCTTCCTCTACAGTTTTTACCCTCTACAGCTCCCTGTGGTAACATAGAAGTCATATCCTGAGGTCTTCCCAGACGTTCTATCATCCAGTCCTTTTTTTCTTGCCATTGCTTCAAATATATTCCTTTCCTGTAAAATTCTGGACATAAGTTCTGCATTTCTTACCTTTTAAGTCCACCTAAGATTCAACATTCATCCTGTAGCACCACATCTCAAATGCTTCCATTCTCTTCTGTTCCGCTTGTCCTACAGTCCATATTTCACTACCATACAAAGCTGTGTTACAAATGTACATTCTCAAAATTTCTTCCTCAAATTAAGACCTGTGTTAGATACTAGTACCTTTCATTTCGCCAGGTGTCCTTCTTTTGCAGTGCTAGTCCGATTTTTATGTCCTCCTTGCTCCGTCCGTCATTGGTTATTTTGAATTCTAGGTAGAAGAAGTTAAATTCGAGACATGTTATTCCCAATTCTGATGTTAATTTTCCGCAGTTCTTATTTGTGCTACTTCTCAATACTTTTGTCTTTCTTCGATTTACTCTCAGTCCATAATCTGTAGTCATTACTCTGTTGATTCCAGTCAAACGATCACGTAATTCCTCATTTTCACTGAAGGTAGCAATGTCATCAGCGAAACTTGTCATTGACATCCTTTCAATTTGAATTTTAATTCCATCCCTCAGTTTCTGTTTTATTTCCATCATTACTTCTTCGAATCATGTATTAAGTAGGAGGACCGGAAGACTGCATTCCTCTCTTACAATCTTTTTAATCAGGGCACTTCATTCTTTGTCTTCCACCCTTATTATTCCCCCTTGGCTCTTGTACATGTTGTATATTACCCGCCTCCCTGTCTTCCTCTACAGTTTTTACCCTCTACAGCTCCCTTTGGTAACATAGAACTGCTCACATATTGCACCATTTTACATTGTCGAACGTTCTCTCCAGATCGACAAAAATTCGTATGAAAGTCTCTAGATTTTTGTTTAGCCTTGTTTCCATTATTAACCGCAACTTCAGAACCACCTCTCTGGTGCCTTTACCTTTCCTATGTTCAAACTGGTCGTCATCTTATACATTCTCAATATTCTTTTCCAGTCTTCAGTATATTACTTTTGTCAGTAACTTTAGCAATAGCTGTTAAGCTGACTGTGCGATATTTCTCGCACTTTTCACCCTTAGCAATCTTCGGGATTGTGTGTGTGAAATTTTTTTCTAAAGTTTGATGGTATATCGCCAGAATCATACATTCTACACATCAGCGTGAATAGACGTTATGTTACCACTTCCCACAATGACTTAGAAACTGGTGTAGTATTGTCTTTCCCTTCCACCTTATTTGCTCTTAAGTCTTCCAAATGTCCTTTAAATTCTGATTCTAGTACTGGATCCCATATCTCTTCTGTATTGACTCCTATTTGCTCTTCTGTCACATCAGAGAAGTCCTCCCCCTCGTAAAGGCCTTCAAAGTACTCTTTCCGCCTATATGCTCTCCCTTTTCATTTAACAGTGGAATTGCCATTGCACTCTTAACTTTGCCACTCTTGCTTTTAATTATACCGAAGGTTATTTCGACTTCTATATATGCTCCGTCAGTCCTTCCCACAACAATTACTTTTCGATTTCGCAACATTCTTCATGCAGCAATTTCGCCTTAATTTCCCTGCACTTCCTGTTCCTGTATTACTGAATTTCTCTCAACATTCATCAACTGAAGTATTTCTTCTTCTACCCATGGTTTTGTTCGACTACCTACCTGGTATCTACGTTTTTTCTGCAACTTTGGCAATGGCCCTTTTTAGAGAACCCCATCCCTCTTCAGACGAACTGCCTTCTGCGATATTCCTTATCGCAGTAGCTAGAGCTGTGAAGATCATTAAGCATACCTTTTTGTTCCTTAGTACATCAACATACAACTTCTTTGCGTACTGATTATGTCTGAATAGTCTTTTAAACTGCTGCCTACCCTTCATCACTACTAAACTGTAATCTGAGTCTCTGTACGCCTTACAATCCAGTACCTGATTTCAGAATTTTTGACCATGATGTAATATAACTGCAATCTTCCCGTACCTTCCATCCATTTCTAAGTATTCCTCCTACTCTTGTGATTCTTTAAAACTTTATTGGCTATTACTGTCTGAAATTTATTGCAAAATTCAATTAATGTTTCTCCTCTCTCATTCCTAGTACTAATCCCATAGTCTCCCGCAACCCTTTCTCCTACTGCTTCCCTTAAAACCGCACTCAAGTTCCCTGTGACTATTAGATTTTCATATGCCTTCACGTACTGAACTATAAGTTCATTTCTTCATACACTTTTCTGTCTCTTCATTTTCAGTTTGTGACGTCGGCATGTATACCTGAACTACCGTTGTCGGTGTTTGTTTACTGTGGATTCTGATGAGAACAACCCTGTCAGTGAACTGTTCACGGTAACACATTCTCTGCTCTCATGCTATTCATAATGAATCCTATTCCCGTTATAATATTTTCTGCTGCTGTTGATATTACTCTATACTCATCTGACCAGAGATCATTGTCTTCTTTTCATTTCACTTCTCTGGCCCCCACTGTATCTAGATTGAGCCGTCACGTTTCCATTTTCAGATTTTCTAGCTTCCATATCATGTTAATACGTCTGACATTCCATGACCCGACTCGTAGAAAGTTATTCTTTCCTTCGATATTCAGTTTTTTTCTCATGGTCACCTCCCCCTTGGCAGTCCCCTCCCGGAGATTCTAATGGGGGCTATTCTGGAACGTTTCGCTAATGGAGAAATCATGATGACCGTTTCCCAATTACAGGTAGTATGTCCTATGGATACACATTAGGCGTCTTTCATTATGTGGTTTACTTTGATTTCTGCATCCTCATGCCGTTGATCATTGCTGATTCTTCCTTCTTTAGTCGCAGTTTCCCACCTCTAGGAGAAGAGAGTGCCGTGAACCGGCGTCCGCTCATCCACCCTCTTTGACACGACCGTTGGCAGAATGAAGGAGACTGTTTATGCAGAAAGTCTTCAACCACCAATGCTGATGATTTTTATTCACCATTTAAGCACTTTTGGTGTTCCAACCAGTTTTGATTAGTACTAATCGAAGACGCTACCCCTACACAACGGGTGCAGCAACGTAAAACAGTTACCACCCGTAAAATACAGAGTGTTTCAAAATGAATATACCGGTTTTACGGCTTTGTACCGTTTATTACATTCAACATACAATTGTAAATAATAGATCAAATGAAAGAGCAACGCAAATAGTTTTTCTTACAAGTATTCAATGTGAGCGCCATTCGTCACACGTCAGATGGATAGGCGAGTTGTTCCCAAACCTTGATCAGTGTGGTTGGAGTAATTGTTGCGTCTGCCTCGATCATGTTTTTTGAGTTGAATAGATCACACGATAGCTGAGGCATGTACACGTAATCCTTTATGAAGCCCTAAAGGTAAAACTCGTATGGCGTTAGATCGTGTGAACATAGAGGCCATGGGGAAACAATCTCTGTCATTCGGTCTCTTACAGCCTAATCAGTGGTCGGGTGCAACGTCATTTAACCAATGTTAGACTGAGTTATGCCAGTAACGCATTCCACTATCTTGTGGCCGAACTAAGTTTTGTGGTTTAGCATCTTCCAATTGAGGGATGAACCATAGTTCTAGTGCATCAAGATAAGAAACCCTGTTATAGTTGCTTCACTGAAAAGAAAGACCCATAAATTTACCGCCCGAATATGGCACAAAAGGCATTCAATTAATGGGAGTACTGTACTATCTAGTGGACTTTTTATTCGATAACGACGTGATTGTATGTGTCTGCTTAGAAGTCTCCACACAACCGCCACTGGAATTGCTACCTCACGACTGGGCTCCAGAACTGGTTTCTTGGGGCTACGTGTCAAAGACTCTCACTCATTCAAAACGTTCCTCAGTCATTCTTGGTCGTTCCACACATTTCCATCAGCACACAAGTATAAAACGAAACTTTTTGAGCTGCTCTTTCATTCGATGTATTATTTATAACCGTAAGCTGAATGTAATAAATGCTACAAAGCATTAAATCTCGTATATTCATTTTGAAACATCCTGTATTTTAATAAACAATTTCATTAAGTGAATATAAAACACCGTTTTAAAAGAAATATGCAGGGTTTAGCACAAGCTTAAAAAAATATTCCTAAAGGAAATGAAATTTTATTTAACGGCTCATATCTAAAATTTTAAATAGCTACACCAACTGCTAGCCGCTCTGTTCTCCACAGATCACGAGTAGGCACAGTTGTGAATTAAATGAGTCGAAATAACCTTCAACCAATTAGCTCACGACTAAGGCAAGAAATCACTTTAGCAGGTCTCCATTTATCCATACAGAATCCACCAAACTCCTTATCCTTAGGACCGTGAACGCCAACACGCGGCTATACCGGCAGGCCCCATCTAAAGTTCAGTGTCTCAGTGAATACACAGCACACATTACACTAGCGCAAGCCCCCACACCACGACGGGCCTGGTACGATTCCATTCCTTCAAAATGAAAGCTTTGAAGACTGCCCAACACTTCAGACATGACAGAGAGCAGAGTGCGCCGAGGCGGTTCGCGTACCAACTTTAACTGTCGATGGCAAGATTAGCCCGTATGCTAGCAGACAGCTATACCATGAGTCCGCGGGGTGCAAACAAGTCTTTGGAGTCGACTGTAAACTGGCTCAGTTTAGATGAATTACAATGATCTACGCAATACGATGAAGTTACGCGTTGCCATTCTCTTTAATATTTATTGCAGATTAAAGTCCTGACCTCGATGAAGGTGGAAAATCAAGAAATATTGCATGTGGAGAACTTCTCTAACTTAATATTCCGCATACTACCACAGTACTGCATCTCAAAATTTTGGATTCTCTTCTTTTCCGATTTACCTGCCATGCTAGAAATTTGTTCTTCATATGAATATTGTCAGAAATTTCTGTCTCAGTTTAATGTCTACGCATGATATTAGTAGTTTTCTTTGGCTATGCTAGTATGATTTTATACACCACTTACTTCATGCGTCCAGCTTTCGTGGTGTCACAACCATTTCACTCCGTTTACAGTGGAATCCACTATATTGACGTTACATTTGTCCATATCTGACCTCTGATGCACCTAATAGTCTTATCTCTGTTTGGTTTATTTTCATTCAGTTGTTGTTGTTGTGGTCTTCAGTCCTGAGACTGGTTTGATGCAGCTCTCCATGCTAATCTATCCTGTGCAAGCTCCTTCATCTCCCAGTAACTACTACAACCTACATCCTTCTGAATCTGCTTAGTGTATTCATCTCTTGCTCTCCCTCTACGATTTTTACCCTCCACACTGCCCTCCAATACTAAATTTGTGATCCCTTGATGCCTCAGGACATGTCCTACCAACCGATCCCTTCTTCTAGTCAAGTTGTGCCACAAACTTCTCTTCTCCCCAATCCTATTCAATACCTCCTCATTAGTTACGTGATCTACCCACCTAATCTTCAACATTCTTCTGTAGCACCACATTTCAAAAGCTTCTATTCTCTTCTTGTCCAAACTATTTATCGTGCATGTTTGACTTCCATACATGGCTACACTCCATACAAATACTTTCAGAAACGACTTCCTGACACTTAAATCTATACTCGATGTTAACAAATTTCTCTTCTTCAGAAACGCTTTCCTTGCCATTGCCAGTCTACATTTTATATCCTCTCTATTTTGACATCATCAGTTATTTTGCTCCCCAAATAGCAAAACTCCTTTACTACTTTAAGTGTCTCATTTCCTGATCTAATTCCCTCAGCATCACCCGACTTAATTCGACTACATTCCATTATCCTCGTTTTGCTTTTGTTGATGTTCATCTTATATCCTCCTTTCAAGACACTGTCCACTCCGTTCAACTGCTTTTCCAAGTCCTTTGCTGTCTCTGACAGAATTACAATGTCATCGGCGAACCTCAAAGTTTTTATTTTTTCTCCATGGATTTTAATACCTAATCCAAATTTTTCTTTTGTTTCCTTTACTGCATGCTCAATACACAGATTGAATAAAATCGGGGAGAGGCTACAACCCGGTCTCACTCCCTTCCCAACCACTGCTTCCCTTTCATGCCCTTCGACTCTTATAACTGCCATTTGGTTTCTGTACAAATTGTAAATAGCATTTCGCCCCCTGTATTTTACCCCTGCCACCTTCAGGATTTAAAAGAGAGTATTCCAGTCAACATTGTCAAAAGCTTTCTCTAAGTCTACAGATGCTAGAAACGTTGGTTTGCCTTTCCTTAATCTTTCTTCTAAGATACGTCGTAGGGTCAGTATTGCCTCACGTGTTCCAACATTTCTACGGAATCCAAACTGGTCTTCCCCGAGGTCGGCTTCTACCAGTTTTTCCATTCGTCTGTAAATAATTCGTGTTAGTATTTTGCAGCTGTGACTTATTAAACTGATAGTTCGGTAATTTTTACATCTGTCAACACCTGCTTTCTTTGGGATTGGAATTATTATATTCTTCTTGAAGTCTGAGGGTATTTCGCCTGTCTCATACATCTTGCTCACCAGATGGTAGAGTTTTGTCAGGACTGGCTCTCCCAAGGCCGTCAGTAGATCTAATGGAATGTTGTCTACTCCCGGGGCCTTATTTCGACTCAGGTCTTTCAGTGCTCTGTCAAACTCTTCACGCAGTATCGTATCTCCCATTTCATCTTCATCTACATCCTCTTCCATTTCCATAATATTGTGCTCAAGTACATCGCCCTTGTATAGACCCTCTATATACTCCTTCCACCTTTCTGCTTTCCCCTCTTTGCTTAGAACTGGTTTTCCATCTGAGCTTTTGATATTCATACAAGTGGCTCTCTTTTCTCCAAAGGTCTCTTTAATTTTCCTGTAGGCAGTATCTATCTTACCCCTAGTGAGATAAGCCTCTACATCCTTACATTTGTCCTCTAGCCATGCCTGCTTAGCCATTAGACTGTTCATTCCATACAACACTAATTGTAGTTCTGGCTCTGTTTCACAAAGCGAGTAATGTCAATAACTTCCTCTCTTTCTTAATTTTTATCCTACGTCTAAAGCTTCCTTGCAATATTTGGAATATTTATATCTCGTTTTTCACTGTCGTCATAAACAATTATTATCACTCTGATACGTGAGGCCTCTTCTTCAAACATTGTCACTATTCCCATTAATACAGGTATATACACATGGTTTGCACACTTTTCAATGACTTAATTACATGGAACTTTCAGTGAAACCTCAGAATACTGGTTGGGATAGGAAAGGAATCACATGGAAGGGTGGGTCCACAATTCTTGCATCATTTGTTGTTTGAATTATCACATTTGTTTACCGTGCACATGGTAGTACAAATTGAACCTGCAAACATAAGATGCTGTTAAATGAAAAACCTTTTTAAATTTTAAGCATATATTGGCGTGCCTAAACTTTTAATTCTTGTTGCCCCAAGGAACCAGTGCTAGCGACAAATAAAAGATACATAATAAAACTTCCTTAAACAATGAGTAAGTAAGACATAACTCTTGCACAATCTTCCTAAACAGCCACAGTTACTAAGATAAGAACCGGTAATTTTGGATTAACGCCAAAGCATGGCAGATCTGACAAATTTTCGTACATTCATAGAACGGACACAATGATAAATTAAGCTCAAGCTAAGACTAGTGAATTATTTTTATTGATAGAATTCGAATGAGATGACAGAATGGAACTTATATTAAAATTTTCTTCGACACACCAAGTATATTTGCAAATATTTGAACAGACAAAGGAACTATCTCAAAATTTAGTTACAACATCACTCACATACAGGTCTTTAGGCTAAATATTTAAAACTTAAAGCAAATAAATCAAAGCCTTAAGAAGTTAATGGCAAAACTTCACTTAAAGGGGCAAGCCGCCGAGGTGAACAGTTCCACTATAAAAATAGCGGACAGCGGACATGCCTCAAAAACAGCCGGAATGCGCGTGCAGGGGCACAACAGCGACAGACCCTCGCGACCGTCAGCCGCCGAAATGTCAGAGTCGCGCTTCACAAAGCTAAGAGGCGCAGCAAAAAAGCATCACAGAGGTGAAATGTAGGCTACAAAATTACAAATTACACGAAGAACAGTCGCCATCTTCTGAAGATATGACGACTATTATAAGCCCAAAAAATTCATCACCAAATAAGTTAGCAAATATTACTCCCAAATCCTACGTATAGGTAATAGACCTTAAATCACTGGCAAGGGACTATAAAAATATAATGATTAACGTCTCCCCAAAAAATGTAAGTAAAACCAAAATCGCACGGCTAGGTATCTACTTGAATCAAACAGATATAACAAATAAATGATTAAGCAAGAAATAGTGAGTTATAATTACAGATAGATAAATGACAAATGATTAAGCTTACCCCTCCAAGGGAACACTTTGTGACTAGGCATTACAAACTGTGTTTCCTTGAATAAGTCCTAAGGCTCTACAACCATCTGGAACCTATTTTCAAAAAACACATTTATTAATACAGGGAATTTCCATTAAAATTATTAAAAGGTAATATTACAAACCTTGAAAAACTTGAAAATAATCTCAAGCTCAGTGATCATAAGTTATGCCGAACGACTCATGACCAAGTTAATAAAACTAAGTAAAGAATTTCATTTAACACTAACACTTAAACATCAACCTGCCATACACATGAGACAAAAGTTAAGTTTCACTAGTAAACTACTGAATTTGAAAGTGCTGCGCGGCTAATGGCCTTGGTAATCAACTCGAGTGAAGGTCTCAGTTGCACACTTTGTCTCCAGTGCAGGAACAGTCACTTACCTACACACAAAATGTCCACCAACGAAATAAAGGCAAAGGTACAATACGGTTGCGGCCAAGATAAACCACAATAGATTAAAATGTTCCAATGATACGTAACGCAACAACGGCAGAGGCACAGGTATCAGAGCGCGAGTAATATGACCCGCAAAATTTTCCAGTAATGACCCATGCACATTCAGAAACGATCAAGGCAAAACTACAAGCTTCCAGGTCCGCACAGTATGGATAAATAGGGAAGCGCAAATCCACTGAAAGCCTTAGGAGGACACCGTCGAAGCAGCTGTGTGATTGCCACTACCCAAAGGAGTGAAAAGTCTATCTCGGCTCAATCAGAACTATCGGCCGCAACAACCATTGATCGCGAAACTCCATGTGTGATAGCGTTAGGCTGTAACCCTCCTGCATGTTCTCACTACACAAACCCCTACAGTGGTACTTCAAACTCTCTGAGTCAGCGATCATCTACGAAAACTGCAAGTTAAATTCGTGTCGCCAGTGCAAGAAGGCACCGGGCAGACAGAAATAAAATGAAATAGAGCCGCCAAGGCTAACTCAGAACTAGTTTACATCTTCTTTCTACGTGATTAATGAGTGACTACTATTGCTCTCGTTATAATTTAATACTTTACCGTAGGATAATAAGAAACATCGCAAACTACCACATTCGTTTCTTCATTTTGAAAATGAAAACAAAAAAATAGAAACGTTAATTTTGCAAGGGAATTTTTTTTTCCACCTTGGTGGATCTACAAATATTTCAGTAGTACTAACGTGTTGTATTTCGCGTTGAATCAGTTTTCTTGCATTGCAGACTGCCTTGTATACCGCACGACACATTCAACAATGTAACATGACACCAACAATAATTCCTGCGCAGTCTCTTTAGGTGGCTCACTTTCACGAAATTTGGTGAGCTTTTGAAAATCACGTAAGTGAACATTCAGGTACCTGGACATCAATCCTGTGTACACGCCATACGTGAATGGGACAGAACGGAAGGGTAGGGTGGCGTGGCGGAAGGGGGAACAGTTGGTACCAAAAGTATCCTCCTCTTGAGGAGTACTAATGTAGACGTAGATCGTGTAAGTTCTGTTTCAAAAATTAGAAATAGTTGCTGTAGCTCCCTGAAATAAACCAAATGAAGTTCATAACTCCTCAGAAAGAGTAACGTTTCAAACGCTTACGAAATAAACATACGGGGGAAAATAGAGCGCTTCAGTCCGGAACCGCGCAACTGCTACGGTCGCAGGTTCGAATCCGGCCTCGGGCATGAATGTGTGCGATGTCCTTAGGTTAGTTAGGTTTAAGTAGTTCTAAGTTCTAGGAGACTGATGACCTCAGATGTTAAGTCCCATAGTGCTCAGAGCCATTTTGAAAATAGTTATGTGGCTCACTCTATATTTATAAATGACGTAGGCCTACTAGTCAAACTCTCCGCTAGGTTGTTTGCGAATGATGCTGTACACACCAATCTCAGCGCTAGGAAACTAGTGAAATGCAGGAATGACATAGCTGATAGCCGTTTCGTACAGGGATTGGCAACTGACCCTTTACAGTTTCAAATTCTGCGTAACGTTATGCGCGTAAGTAGGAGAACTGACTCATTAATTGTATGATTACTCGACTGGAGATCAGTCACTATAAATACTCTAATGTGGAAAACTTAAGAACGAAAGTCACTGCCATGTGATGTAACTCGATGAAACTTGGATCACATATAGAATGAAGTTCTATAATATAATAAACAATACAGAAGGTAACGGAACGGAATAAGCAAATTGACGGAGAGAGATGCAGCTTTTATTAAAAGACAATAATTGTACTAGAGTGACCTCGATTTATGATAATAACCAGGACATTACGAAACACGAGACAGCAATACGTGCTCCTATGCTGGCTACGAGGTTAGTAACGATTTCCTGTGGCAGAGAGATCCATTCCTCCAGCAGAGCTGTTGAAAACTGCTGGATGGCCTGTGGTGCATGTTGTGCTGTGATACGTTTCCCCACCTCATCCAGCAAGTGTTAGGCGTGATTTAAGTCATGGGAACAGACAGCGCAGTCCATTTGGAGAAAATTCTCTCGTTCCAGGAGTTCAATAAAAAGGAAGTCAGGGCCGAATGAACACCGAAAAGTCGCATATGAGGAAGGAATGCAGTATCACAATAATGTTGACCGGTGTGTGTAACATATTCAAGGATTTGGAGGTCAGTACGCCAATGCAACGTCATGTCTCCCCAAAATGATCATGTTCGACAAGGTTCCTGGGAGCGATACGTTTACCCATCCTCGTCATATGAGCGTAAGCCCGGATTCACTACTCAGATTCAATCTTTCCCCCCTAGATTCAGTACCTGTCTAATTTACACACTCCATAAACCATGTGCCTTAATGATCGTCGATCTAGAGTCGATATAAAATACATACTGGAAATATTAAGAAAGTCATTTCTCAAAAAGATAAATTTGCTAATGATGTTAAGAAACCTTTTAGGGTGTCCTTCCTGAAAACATCTGTCTAGAGTGTAGCCTTATTCAGAAGCCAAAAGTAGTCGCTAAGAGTTCAGACAAAGAAGAGCAGGCGACTACTTGTCGTTGCTTCAGTCCCTACCCTCTTGGTACCATCACTTCCTCTCCTCCGATGTGTATCTTCAACGAAACGAAACGTACAGGCAAAGACACCACTCCAAATTGCCGTGCCACAGTGGAGTGTGAGATCAGGCATCCCCGTTAAATGTAGTAGTAAACCAACCCGGTATTTGACGCGTTTCGCTTTTTGTCTGTTGCACAATGCAGCGGTCATCTGCTGATGTAGCTGATCGTGGTAGACCACTTCCCTCTCCTTCGGGAAGAAGTGCCTGTTGTTCAGAAAACCCTCAAGTACACGAAAGAATGGTGCTTTTATCAGCAATACCACACTCCTGTTATTTTCTCGTCACACTTCCCCCTTCTTCTAGCCGGCCGATGATTCTTCCTCTTGTGAAGTCACTCTTATGGCGCTCCGCATCATGTTCTAATGAAGAAAATCTCCACAGTGCACCGTAACTGTTGGTTCATTGACACACATTGTGTTTTCCCGTTCCTTCAACGGCCAATTGGTGGGGGGGGGGGGGGCAACTCCACTTGGCACTATAATTACACTGAAGTCACGTCCAACTTGATGGCATAACTGAAATACCTCTGGCAACGTTCTAACAACCATTCATTCATTTCCACCAAGTAGTTAATATGTTACGTTACCGTATGTAGATTATCACAGTAATGCAGTATGATGCATTAAATACCTAAAAGTGTTTTTACGGAGCGATTTAAAGTTGAACGACCAAATAAAAATCTGATGCTAGGAAAAGCAAATACCCAATTGTCAAGTGCGATTGTTTGGACGAATATTCAGAAAGTGTAACGCACCCACAGAACCTTCTCTCGGCCGATAGTTCAATATCAGGTTCCTTCTGAGATTCCCAGAATCCTAGTCCAGTGTGTCAACTAGAGCTACCTCGCTGTGTCGGTGAACTTGTGACGGGACGGCAGTAAACGAAACACGGAGAAGGGGCAACGAGGAATCAGCGGCGACTTTTTCGCAAATGTGGGCCTGCTCAATGCAGTTCACTCAAGTGGAATACCTCCTCAGAATGTCACGGTATCGACCATCAATCAGCCAGCAGCAGTAACGGCGCTCACCTGTAAAAAGGAATAATGAGCAGAGTTTATGCGGAATTCAATAGGATGAGTGGGCTCTGCGGGGACGAGCACGTGGCCTTTCAATATTTGATTTCCGAGTCCTGTAACGATGTCCTCCAAGCGAGACCTTCCACACCGTATGTCAGCCCTCTCTCCGCCTTCTCCTGCACTTTCCTCGGTCTTACATTGCTACTGTATTCTCGGACGACCCCGTCGTTTCCGGTGCTCCGTGCTCTTTAATTTCCTCATAAGCGTTCCGTCTGATCTACTGTTCTCCGATAAAATTGTAGTTCTGACAGGACGACAAAAGACTTCAGTGATTAACAGAATCAGGTAAAGATAAGTTACATCAACAAAAGTAAAACAAGGGTAATGACCTGCAGTCGAATCAAATTAGTTGCTGCTGGAAGAATTAGATTAGGAAAGGAGAGACTTTGAGTAGTAGATGAGGTTTGCTGTTTGTGACAGTAAACTTTCATGAGTACAGAGGATATAAAATATAGACTCATAAAGCTAGAAATACTTGACAAATAGAAAATTTTTATAATATGATATAACTAAGTTTTTGTAAATCTGACAAGAAGAGAATAGAAGATTCTGAACTATGGTGCTATAGAATAACGCTGGTTATTTGATGGGTTCTAAGTCGAATTGAGGAGAAAAGAAATTTTGAGTACAACTTGATTAAAAGAAGAGGTAGGTGGCTTTTCATTTCTGTATGACTTCTGCGCCCTACTTCTATTTAATCTGTTCACTACAAGCTTGCCACCATTGACCATTTTATCCCATTACCAACTAATCCTACATAACCATTTCAGTCAATTTATGCCATGTACTAGTTTCCTTTTACAGTCGGTTCAGTACTCGTCTAGTCTACGTCTTCCAGGAAACATGGATCTTGATGATAGTCGAAGTAGAGACGATATAAAATGCACGCTAGAGATAGTAAGCAAATAATTTCTAAAGCCCTGAAGGTATTTGTTTAGAGTGTAGCCCAGTACGAAAACGGAAATTGGGCGATAACAGTTCAAACAAGAATAAAATACAAGATTTAGGAATGTAGTGTTGCAGGAGAATACTGAAGATACCTTAGGTAGATCTAAAAAGACTAATAAAGTGCAATGAATCTGAAGTGAAGCGGGGAACGGGGAAGAAATCTATGGCACATCTTGTATCAAGAAAGAATGTCACGAGAAATCAAGGAATCGACAACCTCATGTTGGTGGAAGGTGCAGGGAGCGAAAATTAGAGAAGGAGGCCTGTGTACAGTAAACAAGGTCAAATGTCGAGTAGTTACGCTGAGATGATCAGACGTGCGTAGAATAGATTAGCGTGACAGTCATGTCACGCCAGGCATTGGACCGAAGAGCACTACAATATCTACCTCTCCTATCTCTGACTAATTTAGGGACTGCCCCCGCAAACCGTCGTTGCATGTCTGTGAAACATTAACAGAATGCTGTAAAAATCGACTGAAAGAAAATCTGAATTCTTTCTGTTTAGCTAAGAACAAATTTCAGGAGTGTAAGACATCCTGAAAAACTGGCTTCATTTCGTGACATTTGCCTTTGTAATTAACACAAAGGAAACAAAATGTCTTCAGTTTTTCTGAATCGATACACATCATAAAAATTTACATACGTATTTACACAGATCACCGAGAACATTATGACCCCCGACCTACTGTCGATACTAGGAAATAGCAACGTCACCCGGTGAGGAATGGTTGATAGTCATACTCGAGCACGGTGCATGTAGTATCAGTGAGGGTGCTGTCTGTGTGTAGAATGCGGACGACGCACGCTCTATCTGAATTTGACAGAGAGCAGGTTGTGATGGTCTAGAGGCTCGGCCAGAGAATTTCGGAAGGGCATGACTTGTCGAGTGCTTGACGGGTGCTGTGGTGAGTTCTTCAACACTTGGCGAAACCAAACTGAAACTATGTAGAGACGACGTGGTGGGGTTTAGCGGCCAGCCCTCATTACACATCCCGGACGTCGTAGGCTGGGCAGACTGGTAAACGAGGACCGGCGGGGAAAAGCAGTGGAAGTAACATCAGACTTTAATGCTGCGTAGCGTACAAATGTATCTGAACACAGAGTGCACCGAACACTCCTAACGATGGGGTCCGGCAGCTGACGACCCATGCGTGTGCCAATGTTCATACCATGACATTGGCAACAACGACTGAAATGGGCACGTGGCTATCGCCGCTGGACGTCGGCACTGTGGCAGAGCCTGGCATGATCCAATGAATCCCGTCTTCTTCGTCAGGCCGATGGGAGGGCGCGACTATGCCGTCTTCCAGGGGAGCAGCTCCTTGACACAGGTACTGCGGGATGGAGACAAGCTGGCGGCTCACATGGGCGTCGATGAGGGCCAAGGAGTATCGTAAACTGGCTGCAACTCATACACACCTTTTCATAACGATCGTGTTTCCACACAGCAGTGGCATTTTTCAACAAGATAATGCGCAGTGTCACAAGGCCAGGAGTCTGATGAGCAGTTCGAGGAACACAGCGGCTAGTTACAGTTGATGTGCTGGCCCCCTCAGCTAGCTAGATCTGAGTCCAATCGAACACCTCTGCACGTGGCGTCAGATCTCATCGCCCACCTCCCAGGAATGTACAGGAATCAGGTTAGTTTTGTGTGCAGATGTAGTGCAAATTCGCTTCAGTGACCTACCAAGGCTTCATTGCTTTCATGCCTCGACGCGCCGCCCCTCTTATCTGGCTCTTACGTAGATGGAGATAATGTTTTTGATTATCAGTGTATGGGTATCTATATTTCACATCTTCTCGTAAGCCACTTGATCGATTTCAACCAAACTTTGTACACTCTGTCAGGGACAGCCGCTGAGAGGGTAAGAACTACTTGCAAGTCAAAGTGGTATGAATGGAAAAGAGAGTGACAGCATTGGCAACATGCAAGAAACGGTGCACTTATTTCAAACCCTTACAAAAACCACTACAAAATGATTAAACGAAAATGTTCGTCGCTCACTACTTTTCTGCTGCTCATGCAGTAAAAATATAGCATGACATTATAATTTATTACTTCTTCATTACTAACTGCTCACCCAACACATTTTACAGACAGTATTCGCGTAAAACATTGAATTTAATAGCAAAATTATATCAGTGTACGGCACATAGTTCAGGAGATATGACGTCACAAACATTAAGCACAGAGCCAAACGCTGTCTGGTACCGTCGTGGAAGCACAAATATAAATAAACGGCAGGTTTCTCCGTTAGTAGCTGTACAATGTAGAACGATGGGTTCGATGACGGTTTGGATGTACCGTGCACTATTCAGTGTCCCCTCGACGATCACCAGTGGTGTACGGCCAGTGTAGGAGATCGCTCCCCACACCATGATGCTGGGTGTTGGCCCTGTGTGCCTCGGTCGTATGCAGTCCTGACTGTGGCGCTCACCTGCACGGCGCCAAACACGCATACGACCATCATTGGCACCAAGGCAGAAGCGACTCTCATCGCTGAAGACGACACGTCTCCATTCGTCCCTCCATTCACGCCTGTCGCGACACCACTGGAGGCGGGCTGCACGATGTTGGGGCGTGAGCGGAAGACGGCCTAACGTTGTGCGGGACCGTAGCCCAGCTTCATGGAGACGGTTGCGAATGGTCCTCGCCGATACCCCAGGAGCAACAGTGTCCCTAATTTGCTGGGAAGTGGCGGTGCGGTCCCCTACGGCACTGCGTAGGATCCTACGGTCTTGGCGTGCATCCATGCGTCGCTGCGGTCCGGTCCCGGGTCGACGGGCACGTGAACCTTCCGCCGACCACTGGCGACAACATCGATGTACTGTGGAGACCTCACGCCCCACGTGTTGAGCAATTCGGCGGTACGTCCACCCGGCCTCCCGCATGCCCACTATACGCCCTCGCTCAAAGTCCGTCAACTGCACATACGGTTCACGTCTACGCTGTCGCGGCATGCTACCAGTGTTAAAGACTGCGATGGAGCTCCGTATGCCACGGAAAACTGGCTGACACTGACGGCGGCGGTGGACAAATGCTGCGCAGCTAGCGCCATTCGACGGCCAACACTGCGGTTCCTGGTGTGTCCGCTGTGCCGTGCGTGTGATCATTGCTTGTACAGCCCTCTCGCAGTGTCCGGAGCAAGTATGGTGGGTCTGACACACCGGTGTCAATGTGTTCTTTTTTCCATTTCCAGGAGTGTATATCGAAGAGCTGACAGTAGATGTTTATATTTCTGAATAACACCAGATGTGCAAATGCAGTCGCAAGACATTCCTATATTTATGACCTTACCATAAAAAGTAAACTTCGGTCACCAATATTTGACACAGAATTCTTTCAGCCATGCCTTTCTGAAGGTACAGGTCGCGCGTGAGTTATTACACGCGACGGATCCATATCATCACAGAGAAGGTTCCCATGACCTTCTTCAGTGAGACAAGGGGTCAGACGCATTCGGGATCCCGTTTTGTCCCTCATAAACTTCTGCCGCATGAGAATACAACACCTACCGATCAGGAGGTGTCGTGCTACACGTTTTCGAGGAACTCCTATCTTTCTATCTGCTTGTACGGACATGTACAGCTAACTCAGCACATCAGACGACCTTCGTTTTTCGTTCGAGCGGCCAGTTGATGTCTTCTTACTCTTAAGTTAATCTATATGAGCTGTGAGGTGTGGGTAGTGAATTCTGCACTCATCATCGAAAATAGTGCTTATGATGTGGTTACTCAACGGCTGTTACCAAAGTATGCCGACAAGGCGCCCACGTCCTAGAAATTTAAGTAAGTCTTTGCTTTAGTAGTGTTCAACGGGCCTTCTTATAGTAAACCACAGCTGATATGAATGAAGTTTACCCACGTGGTTCCTAGCGTCGCAATCTGCAGTGGTGTCCGGTCAAACACATGGCATTTCAGAAAAGAATTGTAAAATAATGGTTAATGAAATTTTTATACTTTGAAGTGAGTTCGACTGCGTGCAAAGACGTCTTTTCCGAATAATTTACATCCCAACAGGATGCGTATTCTTTTCCTACTTTGTTTTAATTGATGTCCTGTCAGTATGCATAGTTTCCACTACTGAAACTGACTTAATTCTTTAAAGAGATGTTGCAAGTAATTTACAATATTCCTAGATATTCCTGCAATTCCGAAAGAGTGTGAGATGGTGCCCCATTACAGACGGTTGATGAAGGCCCGAGCATACGGTGAAGGTTCCCGTTTACATGAGTGTCTCAAAGACCTGTTAAATAACAGAACCCGTGTCATGGTCCTTGGCGGCGAGTGTTCATCTGAGACAACAATATCGTCAGGAATGCCAATGGCCGCTTTTATTCTGTATATACGAGTACATAATTGATCTGACGGACAAGGTGAGCAGCAAGTCACGGTTGTTGTCTGATGACGCTGTGGTGTATGGGAAGGTGCCGTCGCTCGGTGCCTGTATGAGTATACAACAAGACTTACACAGAATGAAATTTTCGCTCTGCAGCGTAGCGTGCGCTGGTATGGAACTCCTTGACAGATTGAAACTGTGTGCCTGACCGAGACTCGAACTCGGGACCTTTGTCTTTACCGGGCAATAGCTCCACCGACTGAGGTGGCCAACCACAATTCACACCGTCCTCACAGTTTCACTTCCGCCAGACATCTTTCCATACCTCCCAGATCTCGTGTTCGAGTATCCGTCCGGGACACTGTTTCTGTGGTGTCACCGCTAGACACCACACTTGCTAGGTGGTAACTTAAATCGGCCGCGGTCCTGTAGTACATGTCGGACCCGCGTGTCGCCACTGTGTCATCGCAAACCTAGCGCCACCACATGGCAGGTCACAAGATACGGAATAGACCTCGCCCCAGTTGTACGGACGACATAGCTTGCGACCAGACGTACGAAGCTTTCCTCTCATTTGCCGAGAGACAGATTGAATAGCCTTCAGCTTAGTCCATAGCTACTACCTAGCAAGGCGCCATTTGTATCAGTGCTTATAGCTTACTAAAATTCAAGAGAGATGTATTCCAACAAGAGAATAAAAGTTAAGTAACATCTACGTACTTTTCTTCTAATTCATTAATAAGTCTCATGTTCCAGAACTTCAAGCCCGTCTGCGTTAGTTTAGCGTGCACCTAGCTACCTCATTGTGTCTAGGCTGTATGATCTAGACACAACATTATTTGGCGACGTGTAAAAGAGTTTGTATTAATTCGTTTGTGTCATGGCTTCGCCACATTCTCCAGATGTACTGTCCGAATTTTTTCGCTTGCAGAATCAGCAGACGCAGGCGTTATTGGAAGCCCTAGGACAGCTCGTCCAGGGTCAACGTGCGCTGCAAACCGATGCGGCAGCCGCCGCTTCATCGCTACCGCAGTCACACAAAGCTGTCGCACCGCCATTTAGGCCCTTTGAGGCCGAGTGCGAAACCTGGACTGAGTGGGCCAGCCAGTTCAACTTTCATCTCGCAGCCTACAGTATTCAAGGTAAAGAGCGGCAGCCGTTTTTGCTTTCTTGTGTAGGTGTGTCTACCTACCGTGTGATAGTGAAATTGTTTCCCCGACGCGACGTAGCAACTCTGACCTACGAGGAAATTTTGTCTGCTTTAGATGCCTATTTCAAAGAAACAGTAAATGTAGTTGCAAAACGGTATACGTTCTTTCGTACAAAACGTACGGCCGGTCAGACTAATAGGGAGTGGGTAGCAACTTTGCAAGGACTTACTAGGGAGTGTGCCTTTGAATGTGACTGTGGCCTCCCTTATTCAGATACTATGGTGCGTGATGCAATAGCACAGAACGTTTCTGATGTTCGCATACGGGAACAGATTTTGAAACTAGTTAATCCCTCCCTTCAACAAGTGATAGACATATTGGATAGGCAAGACACACTTGACTTTGCTCAGGACTCATTTGAAACTTCGCCAGCAGTGTGTCACATTCACCGGCCCGCCGGGCCCGCTGCACGGGACGCTACACGGCCCTCGCGCCCGTCCGCACAGCAGCGGCAGCCTAGCTCGCAAACACGTGCGCCGCGTAAGCAAGCAAATGCAGTGAAATCATGCCCGCGGTGTGCAACTAGACATTCGCGTGAAAATTGCCCGTCACGCCAAGCTATTTGTTTTTACTGTCAAAAGAAAGGACATGTACAAAGTGTTTGCCAGAAAAAGCTGAGATCAGACAATCACACAAATTCCAGGCCTTTTGCTTCGCGCCGGAATCGAACCCAGGACAATCGGGCTCGTGGACCTTCGCCCATGGACATTCATGTAGTTCATTCCCACCCGTCCAGTGACACTTTAGCTAACAGTGACTGTGTTCGTCCCACCAAAAGTGTGCGTCGACGTCGCCGGAAATCCCGTAAAGTCGCAAGTGCTTCTGTACCTGTATCAGTTCAAATTGCACGAGACAGTCGCTCTTGTCGTCAGCAGGACAATAAACTTTTTGTAGACCTGGACTTTGAAGGCAAAGTGATACCATTCCAGCTCGATACCGGAGCTGCAGTTTCATTGCTCGATAACGACACGTACAAACAACTGGGCCAACCGCCATTGCGTGCCGCAAATGTTAAGTTACATAGTTATTCAGGACAGCCGATCCCTGTGTTAGGACAGTGCAGCCTTCTTGCAACATACAAGGGACAGACAAAACTTGTATCATTTTACGTTCTTCGTTCTTCTTCTGCAGTGAACTTGTTTGGTTTAGATTTGTTTCAATTGTTTAATTTGTCTATAGTAAATCAGGTCCTATCAGTGAATCAGACTGTGCCTTCCGCCAGTGTTTCTAGTCTTTGTGAAGAATTTGCAGACATTTTTGCACCGGGCCTTGGTTGCGCTAAGAACTATGAAGCACATTTGGAATTGAAAGACAACGCGCAACCGAAATTTTTCAGAGCGCGCAATGTTCCCCACGCATTGCGTGCTGAGGTCGCAAGAACATTGCACGATTTAGAATCTCAAGGTGTAATTGAACGTGTGCAGGCTTCTCTCTGGGCCTCACCCTTAGTAATTTTGCCAAAACCTTCCGGAAAACTGAGACTTTGTGTGGACTTCAAGGCCACTGTGAATCCACAACTTGTGACTGCTACTTTTCCTTTGCCCCGCCCGGAAGATCTTTTTGACAAACTGTGCCCGGGAAAATATTTTTCCAAATTGGACCTCGCAGATGCGTACTTGCAAATACCTGTGGATGAAGAATCCCAGCGCGTCTTGGTGGTAAACACGCATCTTGGCTTGTATCGCTTCAAAAGACTGCCATTCGGGTGTGCATCCGCCCCTGCATTGTTTCAGCAATATTTACAAACTATTTGTGCGTCGGTCCCTACTGCTGCGAACTATCTGGACGATATTGTGATCTCAGGAAAGACAGAAGCAGAACATTTGCAAAATCTCCGAACATTATTTCAGGTATTGCGTCAGAATGGTCTTCGCTTGAGGAAGGACAAATGTGTTTTTTTTGCTCGGGACTTACCCTACCTGGGGCATGTCATAAATGCCCAAGGTATACATCCGAGTCCAGAGCACCTCCGTGCCATACAGGATTTACCTGCACCGCAGAACTTGAAACAGCTACAAAGTGTGTTGGGTAAAATAAATTATTATCATAAATTTTTGCGCAATGCTTCTTCCATTTCAGCTCCGCTTCATCGTTTACGCCGTAAAGGTGTTCCGTTCGTCTGGACGACGGAATGCGAACGCGCCTTTCGCCAGTTGAAATCGGCGTTACTTTCAAATACTTGCCTTACGCCATTCGATCCCCAGAAACCCCTTTTGTTGATGGTAGATGCATCGGATTTCGGGATCGGTGCTGTGCTTGCGCACAAGGATGGCTCGCATGATCGCCCTATTGCCTTTGCGTCCAAATTGCTCTCATCTGCGCAAAGAAATTATTCACAGATCGAGAAAGAAGCTTTAGCTCTCGTGTTTGGTGTTACCAAGTTCCATGACTTCTTGTATGGTCGTCACTTTACCATCATCACAGACCACAAACCTTTGACATCGCTTTTTCATCCGACCAAGCCTGTACCTCCACGTACAGCGCAGAAATTCATTCGCTGGTCACTTTTTCTCTCGCAGTACCGCTACGATATATTGTATCGGTCCACTGCTAAGCACGGGAACGCTGATGCGTTGTCCCGTTTGCCTGTTGCTGAGGATAAAGCATTCGATTCTTCCGAACTTGCTTGCATGTTCATTGATTCGGAAACCGATGACGTGGTCGAATCGTTTCCGATTGATTTTCGTCGTGTAGCTACAGCCACAGCTGCTGACCCTGTCCTTGCTACTGTTTTGCGTTTTGTTGCTACGCAATGGCCCTTGTCAAAGTCACGGATCGAAGATCCTTTGGTTCGCCGTTTTTTTGCTCACAAGGAGAGACTTTTTGTACGACGTGGTGTTTTGTTGTTGCGTTCCGATAATGATCAGTCCAGAGTCGTAGTCCCACGTTCGTTACAGTCCTCTGTCTTAAAGCTTCTTCACCAAGGACATTGGGGTATAGTGCGTACGAAACAACTTGCTCGTCAGCACTGTACTTGGTTCGGAATCGAGGCTGCGATTACGACTATGTGCTCCTCTTGTGTGGCGTGTGCCGAACAACAATCCGCACCGCCGCGGAAATTCTTTGCATGGCCGAAAGCCACTTCCCCTTGGCAACGCTTGCACATCGATTTTGCTGGTCCATTCTGGAATGCTCGATGGTTGGTTGTGGTCGATGCTTTCAGTAATTTTCCTTTTGTTGTCCGGATGTCTTCCACGACGTCTTCTGCCACAATCCAAGCCTTGTCTGCTATCTTTTGCATTGAAGGTCTTCCGCAGACTATTGTTTCCGACAATGGCCCACAATTCATGTCCGCAGAATTTCATTCATTCTGCAGGGCCAATGGTATTCAACATCTGACATCCGCGCCGTTTTCGCCTCAGTCAAACGGTGCCGCTGAACGATTGGTCCGGACTTTCAAGTCACAGATGTTGAAATTGAAAGAATCGCATTCTCGGGAGGACGCTTTGTTACTCTTTTTGTCATCGTATCGCTCTCAGCCCCGCGATGGTCGCTCGCCGGCTGAATTGCTCCATGGTCGATCTCATCGCACCCTGATGTCTTTGCTGCATCCGCCGCATCAGGTTCCTGTGCAGCGGCAGACTCCTGCTTTTGCTCCTGGCGACGTTGTCTATTATCGCAACTATCGCGGTTCACAGCGTTGGCTCGCAGGGCGCATTCTTCGCTGCCTCGGCCGCGCGATGTATTTGGTATTGGGGGCCTCTGGTGAGGTGCGTCGGCATCTCAATCAGCTGCGCCTCTGTCGTCGCCTGGGTTCTGCCGCTCCCCGTCTGCTTTCAGCGACGGTGCCGTCAGGTCAGCGCCTTGGGGACCCATCTACTGGCTCGCCTCATCCCCAGGTGTTACCGACGCTGCCTTCCATTTTGCCTCATGGCGTCGCGCCGCCGCCGCAGCCGCCGCCGGCGCCGCCCGCAGTGGACGCGTCGCTGCAACCGCCTGGCGCCTCCCTGGGTCACGCGCCGCCGCTCGCTTCCCGTGCCCAGCCGTCCTCCGCCATGGACCTCTTGCCCGCTCCGGACCAGATGTCGTCTTCGCCCGTCGGGTGCTCCGACCACATGGAGGTCGACCCTTCGGCCCCTCTTGTCTCATTACGTGCGCACACACCTCATGTTGACGTGCACCCTGGACTAGGTTTGCAGGCGTTTCCTAGCTCCCCTCGGACCGAATGGCCGGGTGCGGGTGGCACAGCCTCGCCTGTTGTTAGGCTCCCCACCTCATCGCATACGTCAACATGGGGTCCTCCCCACGGCGGGCGGAAGCCTTATCTCACGACCGTTCGCCGATTTGCGGGGGAGGAATGTGGTGTCACCGCTAGACACCACACTTGCTAGGTGGTAACTTAAATCGGCCGCGGTCCTGTAGTACATGTTGGACCCGCGTGTCGCCACTGTGTCATCGCAAACCTAGCGCCACCACATGGCAGGTCACAAGATACGGAATAGACCTCGCCCCAGTTGTACGGACGACATAGCTTGCGACCAGACGTACGAAGCTTTCCTCTCATTTGCCGAGAGACAGATTGAATAGCCTTCAGCTTAGTCCATAGCTACTACCTAGCAAGGCGCCATTTGTATCAGTGCTTATAGCTTACTAAAATTCAAGAGAGATGTATTCCAACAAGAGAATAAAAGTTAAGTAACATCTACGTACTTTTCTTCTAATTCATTAATAAGTCTCATGTTCCAGAACTTCAAGCCCGTCTGCGTTAGTTTAGCGTGCACCTAGCTACCTCATTGTGTCTAGGCTGTATGGTCTAGACACAACAGTTTCAATCTGCCAGAAAGTTTCAGACTTAAACAGAATTTCTAGTTGATGTAACGACTGTCAGCTTGCTGTAAATGTAGAAGAATAAGTTACTAAGGAACAGTCTTATAACGTTCGAATACAGCATCAGTAGAGTGCTGCTTGACGCCGGCATGTAGAATGCTAGTGCGACTCATTCTCGAGCACTGTTGCAGTGTTTAGTATCCTCACTAGGTCAGACTAAAGGAAGAAAACAAACAAATTCAGAGCCGTGCTGCTAGATTTTTTACCAGGAAGTTAGATCAGCACGCACGCATTACAGAGATGCTTCGTGAACTCAGTTGGAAATCACTGGAGGGAGACGACGCTTAATTTCAGTGAATAATGTACTCAGTTGTCCCTTGTCATAAATGTAGATCACTGGACAAAAAAATTGCCATGCAAGTGCGCACACACAGATGAATCGTGAAGCCTTCCCAGATGGTGCAGCGATCCAGTAGAGTAACAGTGTGTAAATTGCCTCTAGGTGAGCATAAGGCGCTAGCTATCACTGAGATTTATGTTTCAAGCGAAATTTTATTAATCAGGGGCAAATTAAGGGACGTGACAGAGTGGCAAAAGGGTAAATCGTGTTTGCTCGTACCCAAGGCCATATGGTATTTGAATTTGCTGCATTTGTGCTATCTCACGGCGGACTGTTCAACGTGTATACAAACAGAGGTGAAACGCGCGTGGCCACTAACACAATGTCGGAATAAGTTTCTGACTGAGAGCGACCGAGTTGTGAATCAACATTGCTTCCAATTTCGACAGGTATTGCTGCAGGCACTGAATGAAAGTCCATTCCAATCTGTTAGCAAGAGAACATTGTGACTGGAACTGCAAGCCATGAACATTTGGAAATGTCACATCGCCAGAGGCCATTGGTCACACCGGCACATAAAGATGACAACATAAAACATCTAGGCGGTTATGAAGTCCAGGGGCTGAATTACAAATTATTAAACAATGCTTTTAATACTTCTTCTAGGGATGACTTTCTATCCAGTGAGCTTACATTTCGGTAGTGAAATGGGACATGTTATTTAGTTCTTCTGGCATTTCCTCACAGGTTGAGATCTAGAGCACCGATCTCGTGGGAGAGCTCACATCCTGTTGATTATGTATACTGATTTACAGTGAACATTTTTATCTTCGGGGTCGCTATTTGGAGAGAGAGAATGAGAGTGATGCTTATATCCCTTTCAGATTTCGTTGTTGTTGTTCAGTGTCTTTGTCACTTTCAAAGTAAATTTTGGGGAGTTATTGTCTTTCCACCAGTTGCACCCTCGACACACAGAGGCCTAGTTTTAAGGTGGCACAGATGTCAGGGATTTTAGTACTAAAGATAATACATGCACTTTGCAGTCACGTTAATATGAACAATAAAGTATCTGCGCTAGCAGAATAGAAAAGCAGAAAACACCAGTCCGAAAACAATTTATTGGACTCACCAAAACGAAACAATAATACAACATCCAAAAGAACAACCGACTCGATCCCAACTTGGGATCGACACAAATGCAAGATAACAATAATAATAATAATAATAAAGTCCCATCTCTTCACGGAGAGCGAACACAAACAGTTCTACAACGTCAACAGGTTGGTCGACCATACCAAGAGATCGGCCAGCTAGAAGAGGGGTCTGGCCGTGGCCGCCGGGCGGCAGCTCTGTATCCTTCCGAGTGGTGCATCGAACTGCTTTTTGCCGGCAGTGCTCCGCCTTATAAAGCCCGTTGGCGGCCGTATCTGCCGGAACTATTTGCGATACGTGCCTGACGTAGCAACGTAGTTCGTAGTCTAGCTGCGACCACTGGTGAGGCTGTTCTGCAGGCTCCGCGAACGGGTAGCGGTCCCTGGCGGCCGTTTTTGGAGACCTGGTATTGTGTTGTGTTGTGTTGTGGCAGGCGGTTAGTCTTTGTTTTGAAACACAGACGGCGTAGGTTTTCCTGGTGAATATACACTCTATGATGCAGACATCCCGTTATGGTTCGACGTAAAGTGGGATGCCGATGCAGTAGGCGCTACGATGTCTGAAGTGTGCGGCCACAGCAACCAATGCCTACGTTCGAATTCAGTGTGCAACAAGCACTCACAGACTGCAGGTGGCACCACTAGCACTGGACGGTGTATAAAGCGTGTTGAGGAGACATGTAAAGCAGTGCAGTCGTTGTCCCAAAGTCGAAATTGAGCGCTTTATTCGACCTCCAACAGGGTATCATCATTGGCTTTCTGACAGAGTGGAAGCATTTTAGAAACGACTAAGTTTTTTAACTTTTCGCGTGCCATCTATGTTAATGCATACCATGCATGGCAGAATGGTGCTATACAAAGGCGAGATCGAGACAACTTTGGAGCACCACAAGCCGTACATGAGAGATATGGGCAACGACTGCGGAGGTATGTACAGGCGCATAGTCGTGCAACTGACGAACAACTGACCTTCCAGATTAACCAAGTGTCTACCAACAATGTCTTCTCAACGAGCGCTCAACGAACGTTCCTGCGTATAAGCCTCCGCAGCACGCACCTGGTTCATACATCAATGGTGACTGTAGTTCATTGGTAACTAAAGCTCCAATTTACACGCCAGTATCGCAACTGGACGTCCAGTTGGGGGCGACAGGCGACCTTTCCAGATGAATCACGCTTTATGCTCCATTAGACAGCTAACGTGTACGGCTTGAAACGTCTGAAAGCAACGGAGGTGGAAACCTTATGACCTGGGGAATGTTTTCCTGCCATCCTCTGAGGAATCTCGGGATTCTGGACGGTAGAATGAATCAACAGATGTATGCATCTATACTTGGCGACAATTTCCACATCTGCTTAACGATCTTCCTCAGCTCGATGGCATTTACTAGCAGGACAGTGCAACTTGTCATCCTGCCCCCAATGTACGTACGTGGTTCTAAAAGCATCAGGATGAGTTTACCGTACGCCCCTGGCCACCTAACTCCCCGCATTTCAACCCAATCGAGATTCTGTTCGACCACCTCAGTCGGGCTGTTCGCGACGTGGATCTTCAGCCGAGATATCTAGCACAGCTGGTCCCGACAGTGGAGTCGGCATTGCTCCACATCTCTGTCCGTACCTTCGTGAATCTCATTCACTCTCTTCCCTTATGTCTCGCAGAGGCCTCCGCAAGAAATTGGTTATTCAAGCTTTTACAGAAGGTGACATTAAGCTGACTGTCAGTTGTACAACCTTCCGTTAGCTAGTTAGGATACGTTACTTCGTTTTTCTAGCATTTGGTCACAGGCTTAGATCTAGAGTTCCTATCTCGTGGGAGGCTCACATATTGTTCATGACCTAAGATTATGTACAATAAACGTTTTGTCATCGGGATATCTGCTAGGAGAGGGAATGAGAGTGACAACTACACCCTTCCAGATTTTGTTAGTGTTGTTCAGTGTGTATGTTGCTTTCTAAGTTGCTGTCATTCGCCTATCCCTCACTTCGACAAACGATAACTTGCTACTGACCTCTAGACACTCAGTAGTAACAACAGCAGTCATATATACAAAATATTTCGTACCTAAAACGTCAATTTAATATAGTTTTCAAGAAATTGCAGTACATCCTGGGAAAATCCACCATCTGAGAAGCACTCGTTTCACTCATTTGATTTAGGAAATATGATAGCTTCAAACTCCCAAAACTTTCACGTCATAAATTACACAATGGAGAAATCAAAGTGAGCATTCACCATTTTCAATGTTCGCTTAGCGTTACGGTTGTGAACACAGTTCTGAGTGGGGAGGGAGAAAGGGGATGCGAGCTTTCGGGAAAGTACGAGGGTTATTCGGGAAGTAAGGGACGATAGGTTGCGAAGTGGGAAAAATATTGAAAATCGAATGTCTTTTCGCACAAGTGTGTTGTGCTGTGCCTCTAGTATGCCCGTCGATCGCATTACGTCGTTCTTTTTAGTTCTGGGCATAGAGGGAGCACATAAAGATTCGTAGAACAATAGTGTCTCCCGCCAAGTATGAAGACCTGGTGAGAAATTTCGCCTGAAGCTATGCAGGCAAGATTACATAACTGCCGTGCGTTTTCTTCTTCAAGACAATTCTCAGCCTCATTCTGCAGGGGCAATGAAGATGTTCCTGCATCGTTTTCAGTTGTAAATGTTTGATTACCCACAATACAGCCAGTAATTATCTGCCTCTGAGTTTCATCTTTGCTCACATGAACCGCTGGCTATGAAGACAACTTTTTGGTACAGACAACGAGCTGCAGGCCAGGGTAGAGAATTGGCGGAAAGCACTGGCGGCTGCCTTCTATAACGAAGGTATTGGAAAGTTAATACAACGCTACGACAAACGTCTAAGTCGGATCGGTGACTATGTAAATAAGTAGGTGGAAGTTGTAGCTAACTGTTGCAAAAGGAAAAAAAAAACAGTTTTGATTTTTACTGTGGTTTCCATTTGGCGACCTATCGTTCCTTACTTTCCGAATAGCCCTCGTATGTCTTTTTCTAATTTTTTCTTAATCATTGGTAATAAGCAGAAAAGGAAATCAGCTATTGCTCTGTAAGCGAAGCCTGTCATTCGTCTCAAATTATCTAGGAAATTTTTAACACACCGCTCGGAGACAACCGTACGAATTTAAGGCGTTACTGTGCTGTGGCTAAATAGCATCTGTGACTGTGATCTGTATCGAGTGAACCCCCTTGATATTCAGATCACATCCTCCGACTCATATGTGATGTTGGGTGCAACAGATACAATTGGCAAAATGATTGACCTGACTATTGAGTCGTGGGTATCTTCCTTGCAAAACTAATAATAATAAATGGCGGAGATAAATAGGGGTAATCTGCAGGTGAAACCGGATAATTTAAAATGTGTGCGTGGGTCAGGTGGGAACAATAAGAGTGGAAGACAACAGACGAAGTGTTACGATCAAGCCGGCCACAGTGGCCGTGCGGTTCTAGGCGCTGCAGTCTGGAACCGAACGACCGCTACGGTCGCAGGTTCGAATCCTGCCTCGGGCATGGATGTGTGTGATGTTCTTAGGTTAGTTAGGTTTAATTAGTTCTAAGTTCTAGGCGACTGATGACCTCAGAAGTTAAGTCGCATAGTGCTCAGAGCCATTTGAACCATTTTTTGTTACGATTAAAAAGAGTTAAATCTAGACATCGAAGAAGCAATGACGGAAATAACAGAAAGTGTGTAGATAGAAATTATAAATCAAGGTGAAAGGATATCAGTGATAAGATTCGCTGATGACATTGCTATCCTCAGTGAAAGTGAAGAAAATTTACAGGATCTGCTGAGTGTAATGAACAGTCTAGCGAGTACAGAATATGGACTGAGAGTATTCGACGACAGTCATGAGAAAATGCAGAAATGAGAACAGCGAGAAAATTAACACCAAAAAAATGGTTCAAATGGCTCTGAGCACTATGGGACTCAACTGCTGTGGTTATCAGTCCCCTAGAACTTAGAACTACTTAAACCTAACTAACCTAAGGACATCACACACATCCATGCCCGAGGCAGGATTCGAACCTGCGACCGTAGCAGTCGCACGGTTCCGGACTGCGCGCCTAGAACCGCGAGACCACCGCGGCCGGCTAACATCAGGATTGGTTATCACGAAGTACATGAAGTTATAAAATTCAGCTACCTAGGCAGCAAAGTAACTCATGGCGGAAGAAGCAAGAACACAAAAACAGACTATCAGTGGCAAAAATGTCATTCCTAGCCAGAATAAGTCTTCTAGTACCAAACATAGCTCTTAATTTGTCGAAGAAATTTCTGAGAATGTACGTTTAGGCACAGCATTGTATGGTAGTAAAACAAGGACTGTGGGAAAACTGGAACAGAAGAGAATAGAAGCATTTGAGATGTGGCGCTAAATGTCGAAAATTATGTTCACTGATAGGGAATGAGGAGGTTCTACTGAGAATCGTCGAGGAGAGGAATATACGGAAAACTCTTGGAAACAGTGACAGGAAGAAGGGACAGAATGGGAGGACATCTGTTAAGATATCACGGAATAACTCCCATGGAATTAGAGGGAGCCGCAGAGGGTGAGAAGTCATTGCTGACCGAAACCGGTAGTCTAAGGACCAAAAATGTCTTGTGGTCATTGGCAGAAATAAAAGAATTTCGATCTACACTTCCTGGAGCACTATTTTAATCCGCGTCAATGTCGCAATTTGTGAAAAACCTTAGACGGAGACTGGTATACATCCAAGAAATAATTGGGGACGTAGACTGCAAGTGCTACTCTGAGAGGAAGACATTGTCATAGGAGGCGAATCTATTTCGGGTCGTGTCATATCAGTCAAGAGAATAATGACAAATAGAAAAAAAGAATACGTTGCTAGTTGTCCACCTACAGAAATCAAAAACAGTTCCACTTTGACTAAAATTTAGTGTTACAAAAAGCAAAAGCTAAAACGTGGTTTGTAAACGAAATATTAACTTCTCCTAACCAGCAGATGTAAGAGAAACTTTGACTTCAAAATCTGTGCTGAATAATACATTCCATTAACATAACGCGCACTGGGCGACAATGTCCATGGGAAGGAGATTGAGAATTCATCTGGTAATAAACTCGCCTTCCACGGAGAAAATTAAACGCACACTTCCACTCAAATACATCAGAAAACCGGTGGTAGTAATATTGCTTCCTCCTGTTACAGCACCAGTGTCTCACCCAATGAAGAGTCCCAGTGTCTTGCAAGAAAGGCAATCATCTTGTTCGAGGACGTGATTTTTGATGGTGATTTCGTATTCTAACAGATAAGAAAGACCTTTAATAAATCGTTCCTACGTCTTTGTGTTGATAGTAGTACATCGCATCGTTTGGTACTATAGCGTTCGTACTCGGCGACGTCTACCCGTCCTTTGAAGCGTAGTACGAGTCTCGTCCAAAAGCTTTACGCGTCACACATAGGTTGCAGCGAGATCTCGGTACAGTTAAACAAATAAAATTTCTTAATTGCACCTTCGTTAGCTGTAGCAATATCCATCGGAACACGGCGCGCAACAGGCTTCGCCTGTATTGGTAGACGTCAGTTTCTTTTTGCGTTGTTTGTTTGTACTATCATGCGCTCCGCTGATGTATGTTGACCTTCACGCAACTACGTAATGAACGTTCACCTAGTCTACCAGTTGGAGGTTCGAAATTTCCACATACGTTTCATACAATGGTGCCAAATGTTAGCTCATGATGCAGTCTCATCATACTGGTATCCACAAAGTTCGCACAACTCGCTTTTTCACAAATATTGCTGTCTTGACACGAAAGCGAATCATTAATCCAATTTCGAATAAATCGATTTTATGCCAACGAGGAAGTAAATGAAATACATGACTGTCAGTCAGCTATCCTACGTTACTTGCCGTTGAACATTACGTGACATCCCCGTGATCTAATTATCGCATTACAGACTACGCTGCTAAAAGTTTAGATAACTAGGAGAGACAACAAGTCACTGACTAAAGTTCTTACCAAGAGAATCGATGAATTGTCTCTCATGAGCTTGCGCGTGCACGAATACTTTTCTACCATGAGAACAGAGATAATAATAGATGGAAAAAATAAAATACAGTTTAGTACTCTGCGGAATGACTTGGTGCAACTATTCTGCAGTTGTAGATACAAAATAGAAGGCTGTGCACACGTCACACGATCTTTTTATACACACTATCACGGTACACTGGAAATAGCAAACAGTGTAATTTTAGGCACAAGCTGTCAGCAGTGTAGAAGCAACATAAAAATAGATCGTTATTTTGTCAGAAAGAGTTGCGCCATCCACTAGTACAGCACGCAAAGTATACGTGAGTAATTCAGAGAGTAGACCACAGACGTTTTACAATTCATTCATTATCGCACTCTCAGAATAAGCAAGAGATTATAACAACATTAGATAACTGACAGTCCAGAAACTGAGAAAGAGATATAATGATGTGGACTTAATGCTATAAACACAGCCGCACCGGGTAGCCGTGCGGTCTGGGGCACCTTGCCACAGTTCGCACTGCCACCCCAGCCGAAGGTTCGAGCCCGCCCTTGGGCATGGGTGTGTGTGTTGGCCTTAGCGTAAGTTAGTTTAAGTTAGATTAAGTAGTGTGTAAGCCTAGAGACCGATGACCTCAACAGTTTGGTCCCACTGAACTTACCACAAATTTCCAGAATTTTTCCTATAAACACAGACATCTTGCTTATCGTCATGTGAAGACACAACTTATACATTATTTTCCCAAAAACTGTCAGCTGCTACTGACAAAAACAGTGAGACTTGAAACTTCCTGGCAGATTAAAACTGTATGCCGGACCAAGACTCGAAATCGGGACCTTTGCCTTTCGCGGGCAAGTGCTCTACAAACTGGACTACCCAAGCACGACTCACGTCCCGTCCTCACAGCTTTACTTCCGCCAGTACCTCGTCTCGTACCTTCCAAGCTTTACAGAAGCTCTCCTGCGACCCATGCCGGACTATCACTCCTGAAAGAAAGTGAGCTTTATACACTTAAGTCGTCTTAAAGAGTCTTGTGGGCCACTTTCCTATTTTGTGTATGAGCAGAATTATCACAAAGTGTTTTCACTAGAAAGTCAATTTTGTAATCTGCAGATAAACAAACGGCAACGATTTCATCATCAGGAATCATACTGTAGCCAACTTCACTGCCATTTCAGAACCAATAATTTGCGTTATTACCGCTTATCCTGGAATCTTGGTGGATGCTTGAACAACAAATAAGGCAATAATATTTTTGTATAGTTTATCTTCATCTGTTATTTACAGTGCATCTAACTTTTTGTCCATGGACACAAATAACTTCCTTCACTTCGAAGTCATTGTATACGAGCATCATCGGGGGCAATGCAGTTCAGCGTTATGTCATTCACAGACACTTCGCGAAGAACAGTGTCTGGTGATCGGCTGAATTTAATTAACTCGTTGTTGATTGTTGCCACTACTTGTGGAATATCAAATGCAGTGCTTGAAGAAGGAAAAATAGGAAGAAGAAGCGGAAGAAATAGGGTGGCTTGGAGATGTGAGTTACCGAAGGCGACATACGGGCTGACAATTACTGAACTATATGAAAAAAAGGAAATGAGTTACAAACTACGGCATTCACACATTATATTCAGCATGTAAACGTTACTACAAATATTCGGATGACTAGTTCGATACGTCTGTCCTCACTGGCGACGATGTGGTGCAGACGAATAACGAAATTCTGCATGACTCGCTGAAGTATCGGAACATCGATGCTGTAGATGACCTCCTGAATGCCTGTTATCAGCTCAGCAATGATTTGCGGGCTATTTCTGTACCCTTCGTCTTTAATATAGCACCACAAAAAGGAATCGTATGCGTTCAGATCTGGCGAATATGGCGCCCAATCGAGGCCCATGCCAGTGACCCCAGGATACCCCAGAACCAGAATGCGGTCCCCAAAGCGCTCCTCCAGGACACCAAACACTCTACCGCTTCGACGGGCTCAAACTCCGCCTTTGATGAACCACATCTTGTCGAAATCAGGGTCAGTTTGGATAATGGGGATGAAATCATCTTCCAAACCCTTTACGTACCGTTCGCTAGTCACCGTGCCGTCAAGGAATATCGCACTGATTATTCCGTAACTGGACAATGCACAGCACACAGTCATCCGTTGAGGGTGAAGAGATTTCTCGATTGCGAAATGAGGATTCTAATTCAAATGGCTCTGAGCACTATGGGACTTAACATCCGAGGTCATCAGCCCCCTAGAACTTAGAACTACTTAAAAATGAGGATTCTCAGCCCTCCAAATGCGCCAGTTTTCCTTATTGATGAACCAATCCAAATGAAAGTGGGCTTAGTCGCAAAACACAGCCATGAATGCGCACACTATTTTTCATCATTCCACGTGGCCAGCCATGCAGTTTGAACTTACAGTGTGAAAATTATTGAACTATATGAAATATAATCGTCGTTACTTCTGAACGGTTTGCCTTAGTAAGTTCAAACTGCATGGTTGGCCGCGTGGAATGATGTTCTATTGTACACGTAATGCGCCAAATATTTTCATCTCTTTGCCATTTAATTCTTGTTCTCATTCATGTCACTTTCCCTTGTGGTGGCAGAAGAACCTAATTACGTAACACATGGAATGCGGCAATCTGTTAAATAAAAGATATTATTATCTGCAACTAGGTCATTGTAATAAATTAATCTGATGTGCTTAGCCTACTGTGTCATGTATTATTGTCTATTTAAAATCCTGAATATACGTTCTTCATTTAGTTTAAAAAAATAAGTCAGGCAAATACAGCTCTTCTTTAGTCCACCATCATGTAAGGACGCATTTTGCAGTTACGTTCGCTTTTACAAATAAAAATACCAGTATTCAGATGCAATTAAGTCAACAGAAGTCCTGTTGCTGATGATGTATCCCAACTTCATGCCTGTTTCAGTTTTAATTAGGTACTTTCAGAACCAATTGGTTTGCTGTCGTGTCAATATGTGCGCCATTCCCTCGCCATTATATGTACATTTGTACATTTACATTCTCTAAAAGTCGAGCCTTTCAATCTTTTTTTTTTTTTTGTCGTGAAATCCGATCATTGTTTCAGTGTAATCCAAAATATTTTGTCGCATTACACATTATATTATACCGGTCCCTCATCATCAAGCTTATCTGCTACCCAACGACTCTGAAGCTGACCACTACGTAAGCAGGCAACGAAAGAGTTTTATTTTAGCCAACAGTAGGGTGAATTTAATCAAAATTGAACTCTTAGTGACATTTTTCTTCTCTAAGGCCTTGCTGTGGTCACTATAATTTACGAATGTATATGTAGATATCCAGACTCCAAACAATTTTTTTTCGGTTACATTTATTCCTTGATTCTGAATGGGATACTCTATATCACTAATCAGGAATCTGCAGTAAATCTGTTACACCTACGGTGAATGAACTCTTAGTGGCATAGTGACTCTACCTTGACGTGTAACTAGAATGGCGAATGGAGTTGTCGTCTCGCTCGTGTGCCACAGTGAATGGAAGCTGGGGCTGTAATCTGTTCTAGGCCGTATATCCCAGAGGCAATCGGCTTATGAGCGTTAACGCGACCTAGCTATTATAATCCTGCAGACTCTTATTAAGCCATCGATTCGGAGGGCTCGCCGTTAAGCCCCGGCTTAAGTCGACACCCCGACCTTTACGCTTATTCCCACCAGGCGCTATTCATCACCTCGGTCTTATCCTTAGGTCGGTGTATTCGTGAGTGAAGAAGTGAAGAAAGTGAAGAAATACAGAAGCTAAGGATCCCTTGTCAACAAACCTTAAAAGGTGTCGTCGGCTGATGTTCGTATTACCGGAGGATAATTATTTTCTTTCGAGGATTTCCAAATAAACAAGAATTTTCTCCAACTGTGGTGTCGCCTGTGTATGAGCCAGTATGTCTTCATAATGAGCGCCAAATTCATCAGTCATCATTATCTTCATTGCCTTCAGGTGGACAAATGATAATCAGTCAATCAGTAGTGAATACTTTGAAACCAGTAGCCTTTTGGTTGTCCTTTCAGATAATGTGGTCTATAACATGTCCACCACGAAAGCAGTTACAGCGAACTCTCGTTTACCCGCACTAGGTGTGAACGTAGATCATTAAGATTATCGAAAATCCGTACAATACGAAAATTCACAAAAATAATTAGAATGGTATGAGTTAAATGCCATAAACACACACGTTAAATTACTTTCACATAAACACACAAATTATACATTGCTGTTACGTGAATTTTGACGAGGTACTAGAAGAAGCACAGTGAAATCTACATACTGAAATAACCAGTAAGTTTCTTCTATGCCAGATTTGTAACTAGCTTATGTAGAACATTGTCACTCAGGCGTTTCACATGCATTACTCGAGCGAAATTCTTTTCGTTTGGCGTTCCAACTACAGTATTATTTTGTCTAGCTTCGTTGTTGCACCTGTGTGAGTCATAATGTCTTCAAAATGAGTGCTAACAATGTCAGATAATCAGTTAGCAGTATTTTCATTGTCTGCATCATATTAAGAAACGGCCATAATACAGATAGAGGCAGGAAACAACATAAAGAAACGAAAAGTTTTTTAAGAAACTTTTATAAAAGTTATACACGTTAAATGATGACTCATTGACACGCACACAGTGGTTACGGTTACTACAAGCCACACCACAAGTTGGGAAACGGGGCCAAATTTCTAATAGTTTACTGTCGAGTTGAGATTTTGAAACACAAATGTTTTATTCATATCTTACAGAAACTAATAGTACGGCAATAAACAACCTTTTAAACACGACGCTAACGGCAATCAAATCATTTATAGCAATGCAACAATTTAAAAAAAAATTCTTTTTTTTTTTAAATTAAAGTACCAGTACGGCAATCAACAACCTTTCAAAACACGCCGCTAACGACAATCAAGTAATTTATAGCAATACAAGAGTTTAAAAAGTTTAAAGAACATTAGAAACAGGCTGCTAAAGTAAATACAGAACTTTGTTAATAAAGTACGGTGAGGTAGTGAAGCTACCAACACCGCCATTAAAAAAATCAAAGGTCTCAGCAAACACACGCTTAATGGCAATATAGTAATGGAGGAATGTAAAAGAGTTTTTAAACGAAAGTGTCCTGCAATATCATTAGAATATAACAGATATGACGGACTCGTGTAAGGCGGCCACAAATCACACACTTAGGGATGCTCAGGCTAGGCAGAATACCGACCAATTTAAATACGCCCGTGAACACAACTGCCACTCTCAGGCTGGTCACTGCACCGACTTTTAGCCAGCGAAAACATGTTATAAGATGGCTTAACTTGCTGACAGAATTAGAGCTAATCTCGTGCAAGGAAACATTACACCACAGAGTCCTGAATGAGCGACCACATGATCAACCAACAAGAACCAAGAATTTACTCATAACACACGACAGAATACCGAAACAATTAAAGTCCCGAAACTACACCTCCCATCGGGCAGTAACGAGGGGAGGAGGAAAAATAACTGTCTTCAATTACACCGGTACCGGGGACAGGAAACCCGATCGCCGGAGGCCACAAGGCAGAAGAGACACTGGTTACGCAAATTTAATACTTAATGATTAAACTAGGGCTTAACAACTGGCCGGTTTTGAGCGCGAGTACTCGCGTCTGCTCAGGCACTTGCTCGCGAGCAGGTGCAAGGTCGCGGAGTAGGGAGGGAGTGGAGGGAGGGGAAATGCGCGTGCACGTTTGAATGTGATCTCGCGTTCGTAGCAGATTTAACTAGCCATCTGAATGCTTTGAACATTTTACTACAAGGTAAAGATCTGCTAATTACTTATTTCATAGATCGAATACGAGCTTTTAAAATGAAATTGTCACTTTGCGTGAGTCAGCTGGAAACAGGAAATCTAGCTCATTTTCCTAAATTATCATCCATGCAAGATGTTCAGAAAGACTGTGAACGTTATTCACATAGTTTAGTCGATCAGCGCTTTCAAGATCTGACAGCACTAGACAGTGATTTTGATCTGTTCTCTTCATATTCAGCGAATATTTAAGAGATTCGTCCTGAGCTGCAGCAAGAAATTATTGACCTGCAGTGTGACAGAGAATACAGAGACAAATTTCAGAACAAGAAAAACGTTTTGGAAGTCTACAGACACTCCCCTCAGGATACATTTCCTCGTTTGCACAAACTGGCGGCTACAATAATATCAATGTTCGGTTCCACGTATGTCTGTGAACAACTGTTCTCTGCAATGAAATGTAACAAGACGCGCCTGAGAAACGCATTGTCTGATCGAAATTTAAACTGCACGCTGCGCCTAAAATGCACAAGAACAATTACTCCGAACATAGACGCAATTGTAAAGGGCAAAAAGTACAAGATAACCGAGAATCCCACACTTCAGTGACACCTTTTATTGTGTAACAGTTCACAAATTAATGCGAAAGTAGAGGCATACACTAAGCTAATAAAATTATGTGGCACGTGTACATTCTCCTTTACTTGTTTCAACTGTCGCAGTAATAATTCGTGAGTGATATCCCTGCAGGTGGCCGCGGATTTACATTGACTGGCGGCAGCTGTTGTGTGCCCCACGTGACTCTCCCCACTCTCCGCTCTGGTCCGGTAGTGGGGGTAGCGTGCTCGCGCTGCTCCGTGCTCGCGCCTTGCTGCTCACAGCTTGCTCCACGAGCACGTATGTTGTGATGCCCTGGATTAAACCTTCCACTAACTTAACTTGCAATAAGGGGGTTGGGTTGTTTGGGGAAGGAGACCAGACAGCGAGGTCGTCGGTCTCATCGGGTTAGGGAAGGACGGGGAAGGAAGTCGGCCGTGCCCTATGAAAGGAACCATCCCGGCATTTGCCTGGAGCGATTTGGGGAAATCACGGAAAACCTAAATCAGGATGGCGGGACGCGGGATTGAACCGTCGTCCTCCCGAATGCGAGGCCAGTGTCTAACCACTGCGCCACCTCGCTCGATTTTTGCAGTTATGCTCGAACAGGCTGTACACGACCTCCGATGGCAAGGATACACACATCCGACCGCGTACGCGTCGCCAGTGTACCCAACACGCCACGGTCACGTGGCAAAACGCTCTGTCACCGGAGTTCACGTCTTCTCTGCAACGTTGACGGGTAGTGACCACTCCTGCATGTTATGTGTCCCCTTTTTAAATTCCAGTGTTGAAACGGAGGACTTAAAGAGGCTTGTTAACGTCCCACCAAGGTGAAATGAACAGCAACTACTCGTGGGGCAATTCTGTATACAACCAACCCGCGGGGAGCTCCTCCGTCAACTCCACCCGCTCGTTACACACAACCGACGTACATCACGTGGCTACTCGGTACAACCGACCACGCCTGGTCCGCGCTGGCGAGCCACACTGCCCTCCCGTGTCCATCAGACTCTCTGAGCACACCACGCCCCTACTTCCGCGCCACCACACAAGGTTACAACAGGTCAAAGATCTCACTTCCTCCATAGCAGTTCCCCGGAAGCAAAACGCAGATACCGGTAACAGAGGGAAAAGACAACCAAGCAGCCACTTAATGACAGACAACATATCAAACAAGCATGTCAGGGGAAGAAACGAAAACCAATACAATCTAAACACAAGGTGTAGCACAAGTCGATACACGGCTCACTCATTTAAGTCCTTAGGTTAGTTCGGTTTAAGTAGTTCTAAGTCTAGGGGACTGATGACATCAGATGTTAAGTCCCGTAGTGCTTAGAGCCATTTGAACCATAATGTCTGCACATCGCCGTGCATTCTCATATAAGAGTCTATATCAATACATTGTTGGCCATGAGAGTAAGACAAGCATTCAAGGGTATTCTTAAAACATCCGTCGCTAGTTTAGTTTGTCTACGACTTTGAATGTGTCACTTACTACTGGAGTTGCAACTCCCTGGCAGATGGAAACTGTGTGCCGGACTGAGACTCGAAACCGGGACTTTTGAATCTCGTGGGCATGTGCTCTAGTAACTGAACGAGCCGAACACATCTCACCATCCGCGTTCATAGCTTTGCTTCCGCAGTACCTCACCTCATATCTTGCAAATATCCTGGGTTCCAGTCTCGGTCCTGCACACTGCTTTAATCTGTCGTGAAGTTTGATATCAGCGCGCACACCGATGCAGGCATAACACTTCATTCTATGAACATCCCACTGGCTGTGGCTAAGTCACGTCTCCTCAACAATATTTCTTCCAGGAGTGCTAGTCGTGCAAATTTCGCAGGAGAAATTCTGTGAGGTTTGGAAGGTAGGAGGTAAGGCGGCGGTGGTAAATCTGTGAGGACGAGTCGTGAGTCACCCAGAAGTATCTCAGTTTGTAGAGCCGTTGCCCGTGAAAAGCAAAGGTCTCGGGTGCGAATCCCGGTCCGGCACACAAATTTAATCTTCCAGGAAGTTTCATATCACCACACACTCCACTGCAGAGAGAAAATTCATTTTGCCTACTGTGCCTACTTGCATACCTCTATAAAGAATTTTTATGGCTGACAAGCTACTTGTCGAACGATAATGCATGCAAAGTCTGCGTACTTACCATGGAGGTTACTTGTGTAACGATGATGCATGCAAAGTAGTGTATACTAACCATGGAGGTCTTGTAGAATGAGTTCTAATGCCTATCTCATTGGTACAGAAAACACTACATTGAAGTAGACTAATATGAGAATGCACTGCGACGTGCAGACGTCTTGTTCTAACACCATTTTACCAGCTGACACTACGCTTGATTTTATAATTTATCTGAAGATGGATGTATAAACAGTCTAAACTAATCTTAATTTAGCAAGTTCTTATTTCCAATCTTGATTGTTAAAAGATTTTGTTAAAGAAATATTTTTAAAAATTTTGAAAATCTTTAGATCATTTGTCTCCATCTTCTCATTATGTCAGGAATCAATATTTAGAAACAAATTACATAACTTTTATTCTTTCAACCTGGCACTGTTGAAATTTTGGCACCAAATTAATGAACAATTTCTTTCGGCAGTCTCCGTTATCAATTCTATGAAGTGCGCTGAAGTTCCTGCCAACTGAGCCGTACACCATCTTTCTCTCTGATGACATATTTCCGCTGGAACAAAGGTCCACAAGTGAATTATATACCTTACAGTTAATTTGTCAACTGACACTGTGCCAGGGACCATGCAAGGCTGAATTGTCGTCTTCAGTTGTTGCCGCTATTACTTCCGGATATCAAACACTGTACTGTGGAACTGCACATTTGTACCTGAATAAATTGGAGATCTAGGTCAGTAACCGTGGGACAAACAACGTAATCCTATATTGTTCAAAGTTACCGCGTATGGTGTCATCGTCTGTATTACTTGACAAAGCGAACTGTGGACCGAAAGTATTGCGAACTATGAGGCGCAGTCAAACAAAAAGTGAACACCCGCTAAAACTGGACCATGGAATTGTTCTATTCAAAAGGAACAGCCAAACTCGTTTAGACATTTATGCCACTGCGAGACGAAAGGCCCGTTCCTATTTTGTAGAAAAGGGTCGGCTGCTGACGGATCCATAACCGCAACCACTCTTGCACTTCTTCGTCCGACCGAAACCGACGATCACGCTCTCTTTCTTCAGGTTGCAAAGTATGCTGCAGTACGGAGGACATTGCCTTTATTTCCCTACCAAGCTGCTGAAGTGCAGCCTTCGTTCGATTGTCAGTGTAGGGCCCAGCGTTATCGCCCAACAGCAAGATTAAGTCAGAGAGAATTCCTGGCCGTTTTGACTTTACGTCGCGTCGCTTTTCTGCGAAGTGTCTTCTTAGTTCTGTGCACTGATTGTGGTTCCACGCTCGAGGGTTGCGACAAACATAGGGCCCCATTGTGACTGTACGTTGTGACACTAATTTGAGCCACAGGGCAAACAGTAAAGTCAAGAGTGGAAACATCTCACATCTGCCCGCCAAAGAAATCCTAGCTTTTCACACGTGTTCCGTTAAGGTCATCCCGAAGCACGATAACGCCCGCTCCATCATTCCCAATTTGACGGAGGCTACGCTTCAGCTAATTCTTTAACACTGCATCATCCTCTTTACAGCCCGGGTCGTAGACCGCATAATAGTCACACCCTCGCGACCTGAAGAAAGACATGCGTGTATGTCAGTTTCACTCGGTCGAGGAACTGCAAAAATTGATGTGGTTTTGGAACTGTCACCGGCCGGCCACATTCTACGAAACAGGATTTGATCGTCTTGTCTACCAGAGGGATCAATGTCTTACCGCGCGTGGTGACTACATTTCCACTGTCCCGTTCTGGCGGGTTTTTGGTCTTCATTTGACTGCCCCTTACAATTGCGTCACGAGACGATGAACAGCAGAGATGGAGTTCAAAGCGGTGCTCGCTTTTACTTTGCAGTCCTAGAGCGAGAAACACCGCGAAAAATGTCTTCACCGGCTCCGTATTAATATTATTAAATCTTCTGCCTATCACAGAAAAAGGAATGACCGTGCCGACGGAAAACATGACGGCATCTGCAGGGAAAATGTTAAAGAGTAGTAAGTCAATGGCATGTGCGTAAGTGCGTCATGGCCACGATGCTGAGCGACGCGGTGAAGTTCACACGACAAATAATATGGGTAAATGTGTTAAAAGTTATTAATTTCTGTGATATTATTAACAATATTACAGATACCAAATTTGCCATAACTCCACTGCTTTCTTCGTCATAGAAGGACTTGACGGTTTCCCAGTATGCCATAACGTGAAAACAGACAGTATGTGTTGTGTCTAGACAAGACAGCCTAGACACAATGAGAGGAAGCCGAAAGGCACGCGCTTAAAGTCACGCAGGCTGGCGTGAGGTCTGAAACAGGATACGTAATGAATGCTATAAAGAAAAGTACGTAGCTTCTGGAATACTTAACTTTAATCCACATTTGTAGAACATCGCTCTTGATGATACATTAATAGAATCTCAATATCAATTGAATACGGCGCCTTGCTAGGTCGTAGCAAATGTAGCCGAAGGCTATGCTAACTATCGTCTCGGCAAATGAGAGCGTATTTGTCAGTGAACCATTCCTTGCAAAGTAGGCTGTACAACTGGGTCGAGTGCCAGTACGTCTCTCTAGACCTGCCGTGTGGTGGCGCTCGGTCTGCTATCACTGACAGTGGCGACACCCGGGTCCGGCGTATACTAATGGACCGCGGCCGATTTAAAGGCTACCACCTAGCAAGTGTGGTGTCTGACGGTGACACCACAGTATGGTTTGAAAAGTAATCATACTGGACTATAATTATATCACAAACTGTTGTGACTTGGCAAGACAGCCAAGCCACTAGGAGGTAGCCGAATGGCACGCGTTAAGCTCACGCAGGCTGGCGTGAGGTCAGGAACAGGACAAGTAATGGATACTAGCAAATAAAGTACGTAACTTCTGGAAAACTTAACTTTAATCCATAATTGGTGAACATTGGTCTGACGGTACAGGCTTCACAAGATAAATAGCAAATGATAATGGCGCCTTGCTAGGTCGTAGCAATTGACGTAGCTGAAGGCTATGCTAACTATCGTCTCGGCAAATGAGAGCGTAATTTGTCAGTGAACCATCGCTAGCAAAGTCGGCTGTACAACTGGGGCGAGTGCTAGGAAGTCTCTCTAGACCTGCCGTGTGGCGGCGCTTGGTCTGCAATCACTGACACGCGGGTCCGACGTATACTAGCGGACCGCGGCCGATTTAAAGGCTACCACCTAGCAAGTGTGGTGTCTGGCGGTGACACCACAAAAACTATAGTATTATAAAAGAAGTGGCTAGAGGTTTATTCATGTTAGGTCACTCGTTACAATGCACATAAATGCGGTCAAAGTCTGCTTGGATTAGTATCCAGCTACACTAATGTGATTGAGGTCACGAGATAGCGATATCCACATAAACAGATGGTGGTAGTATAATGTATAAAAGGGCATTGCTTTAGCAGAGGCGTCAGTTGTATAAAGGCGGTTCATGTGAAAATGTTTCCGACATGACTGTGGCTGCATAACGGAAATTAACAAACTTTGAACACGGAGTGGTAGCTGAAGCTAGACGCATTGGATATTCCATTTCGGAAATCGTCAGGGAATTCAATAGTCCGAGATCCAGTCCGAGATCCACAGTGTCAGGAGTTTGCCGAGAATACCATTTCTCAGGTATTGTCTCTCATCACGGAGAACGCAGTGGCCGACGGTCTCCACCTGAAGATAGAAAGCAGTGCAGTATCCTTAGAGTTGTCAGTGCCAACAGACAAGCAACTGTGTGTGAAATAACCGCAGAAATTAATGTGACACGTACGACGAACGTATCCGTTCAGACAAAGTGGCGAAATTTGACGTTAATCGGCTATGGCAGCAAACGACCAATGGGAGTGTCTTTGCTAATAGCGCGAAACTGCCTGCAGCGCCTCTCCTGGGCTCGTGACAATTTCGGTTGGGTCCGACTAGAAAATCGCAGGGTGGTCAGATGAGTCAAGATTTCAGTTGGTAAGAGCTGATGGCAGTGCTGACCATTCCACTGGAGTTTGCCCAGTGAGGTGGAGGCAGACTTACTTTTGTCATTCTGTGCTGGCGTCAGGAGGATAGCTCCCACTGACGTGTCTGTGACGCCAGTTTCAATGGCTCTTTACTTTACCGGTTGATGCCAACTTGTAACTTTTTCCAACCATTTGTTCCACTGACGTTAGACAGATTCATCCCCAATATCAAGTGGTCCTTCATGCAAGCAACTAGGTCCAGAAAGTTGAGAGAAATGGATAATTATAATTTAGTTGTCTGACTCATTATGTAATCGGCGAGTGATTAATGTAACTGGGCTGGTAGTTATATCTTCTTTACGAATCGGTGACTGCAAATATTGTTAACAAAATAAGGGACTCGACAACACTGAGGCTTCTCCATGTATGGGTTATTCATCAAAGCAAAGTCCCAGGTACACAGACTGCGCTAGTAATATGTTCCAAAACGCCGCGCATAAATGTGGTTTTATTCCGGGCTTTATATCTCGGGTTCTATTGGTGACGGAAAAGTAGCATTTTGAATAGCCCTTGACGTAGGGATCACTTGCAACCCAAGGGAAGTATAGTTTTACTGCAACTACCCTGCCCTAAAGTACAGGCTCAGAGTCTGCATATTACAACCTTCTTTAGCTGAAGCAAATGGGGCAAACCGGTTGAAACATTTGGCGTTAGATGTGATATACAGTGCACCTTAAGGGTCTTACGGAAGCATGATATAATTCATGGGCAACTCCTGAGAAAACACGAATAACATGGTTTTTGAGTATCAGAAAAGAGCAATGGATTCCAAGACGGCTATGCTCTGCAAATGGTTCAAATTTATGCGGCATATTCCTGAGATCCAGATCCCAAACCACCTTGAAAATTTTCTTGATATATTCGACCATTTCCTAGATTTTTTTTTTTTTTTTTTTTTTTTTTTTTTTTTTTTTTTTTGTCATCAGTCTACTGACTGGTTTGATACGGCCCTTTCCTGTGCTAACCTCTTCATCTCAGAGTAGCACTTGCAACCTACGTCCTCAATTATTTGCTTGACGTATTGACGTATTCCAATCTCTGTCTTCCTCTACAGTTTTTGCCCTCTACAGCTCCCTCTAGTACCATGGAAGTCATTCCCTCATGTCTTAGCAGATGTCCTATCATCCTGTCCCTTCTCCTTATCAGTGTTTTTTACATATTCCTTCTCCGATTCTGCGTAGAACCTCCTCATTCCTTACCTTATCAGTCCACCTAATTTTCAACATTCGTCTATAGCACCACATCTCAAATGCTTCGATTCTCTTCTGTTCCAGTTTTGCCACAGTCCATGTTTCACTACCATACAATGCTGTAGTCCAGACGTTCATCCTCAGAAATTTCTTCCTCAAATTAAGGCCGGTATTTGATATAAGTAGACTTTTCTTGGCCAGAAATGCCTTTTTTGCCATAGCGAGTCTGCTTTTGATGTCCTCCTTGCTCCGTCCGTCATTGGTTATTTTACTGCCTAGGTAGCAGAATTCCTTAACTTCACTGTTTTCGTGACCATCAATCCTGATGTATAGTTTCTCGCTGTTCTCATTTCTACTACTTCTCATTACCTTCGTCTTTCTCCGATTTGCTCTCAAACCGTACTGTGTACTCATTAGACTGTTCATTCCGTTCAGCAGATCATTTAATTCTTCTTCACTTTCACTCAGGATAGCAATGTCATCAGCGAATCGTATCATTGATATCCTTTCACCTTGTATTTTAATTCCACTCCTGAACCTTTCTTTTATATCCATCATTGCTTCCTCGATGTACAGATTGAAGAGTAGGGGCGATAGGCTACAGCCTTTTCTTACACCCTTCTTAATACGAGCACTTCGTTCTTGATCGTCCACTCTTATTATTCCCTCTTGGTTGTTGTACATATTGTATATGACCCGTCTCTCCCTATAGCTTACCCCTACTTTTTTCAGAATCTCGAACAGCTTGCACCATTTTGTATTGTCGAACGCTTTTTCCAGGTCGACAAATCCTATGAAAGTGTCTTGATTTTTCTTTAGCCTTGCTTCCATTATTAGCCATAACGTCAGAATTGCCTCTCTCGTCCCTTTACTTTTCCTAAAGCCAAACTGATCGTCACCTAGCGCATTCTCAATTTTCTTTTCCATTCTTCTGTATATTATTCTTGTAAGCAGCTTCAATGCATGAGCTGTTAAGCTGATTGTGCGATAATTCTCGCACGTGTCAGCTCTTGCAGTCTTCGGAATTGTGTGGATGATGCTTTTCCGAAAGTCAGATGGTATGTCGCCAGACTCATATATTCTACACACCAACGCGAATAGTCGTTTTGTTGCCACTTCCCCCAATGATTTTAGAAATTCTGATGGAATGTTATTTATCCCTTCTGCCTTATTTGACCGTAAGTCCTCCAAAGCTCTTATAAATTCCGATTCTAATACAGGATCCCCTATCTCTTCTAAATCGACTCCTGTTTCTTCTACTATCACATGAGACAAATCTTCACCCTCATAGAGGCTTTCAATGTATTCTTCCCACCTATCTGCTCTCTCCTCTGCATTTAACAGTGGAATTCCCGTTGCACTCTAAATGTTACCACCGTTGCTTTTAATGTCACCAAAGGTAATTTTGACTTTCCTGTATGGTGAGTCTGCCCTTCCGACAATCATATCTTTTTCGATGTCTTCACATTTTTCCTGTAGCCATTTCGTCTTAGCTTCCCTGCACTTCATATTTATTTCATTCCTCAGCGACTTGTATTTCTGTATTCCTGATTTTCCCGGAACATGTTTGTACTTCCTCCTTTCATCAATCAACTGAAGTATTTCTTCTGTTACCCATGGGTTCTCCGCAGCTACCTTCTTTGTACCTATGTTATCCTTCCCAACTTCTCTGATGGCCCTTTTTAGAGACGTCCATTCCTCTTCAACTGTACTGCCTCCTGCGCTATTCCTTATTGCTGTATCTATAGCGTTAGAGAACTTCAAACGTATCTCGTCGTTCCTTAGTACGTCCGTATCCCACTTCTTTGCGTATTGATTCTTCCTGACTAATGTCTTGAACTTCAGCCTACTCCTCATCACTACTATATTGTGATCTGAGTCTATATCTGCTCCTGGGTACGCCTTACAGTCCAGTATCTGATTGCGGAATCTCTGTCTGACCATGATGTAATCTAATTGAAATCTTCCCGTATCTTCCGGCCTTTTCCAAGTATACCTCCTCCTCTTGTGATTCTTGAACAGGGTATTCGCTATTACTAGCTGAAACTTGTTACAGAACTCAATTATTCTTTCTCCTCTTTCATTCCTCGTCCCAAGCCCATATTCTCCCGTAACCTTTTCTTCTACTCCTTCCCCTACAACTGCATTCCAGTCGCCAATGACTATTAGATTTTCGTCCCCATTTACATACTGCATTACCCTCTCAATATCCTCATACACTTTCTCTATCTGTTCATCTTCGCCGGCCGCGGTGGCCGTGCGGTTCTGGCGCTGCAGTCCGGAACCGCGGGACTGCTACGTTCGCAGGTTCGAATCCTGCCGCGGGCATGGGTGTGTGTGATGTCCTTAGGTTAGTTAGGTTTAAGTAGTTCTAAGTTCTAGGGGACTTATGACCTAAGATTTTGAGTCCCATAGTGCTCAGAGCCATTTTTTTTGTTCATCTTCAGCTTGCGACGTCGGCATGTACACCCTCTGCCCTACCTTCCTATTCATAACAAATCCTACATCAGTTACACCATTTTCTGCTGCTGTTGATATTAGCCGATACTCAACTGACCAGAAATCCTTGTCTTCCTTCCACTTCACTTCACTGACCCCTACAATATCTAGATTGAGCCTTTGCATTTCCCTTTTCAGATTTTCTAGTTTCCCTACCACGTTCAAGCTCTGACATTCCACGCCCCGACTCGTAGAACGTTATCCTTTCTTTGATTATTCAATCTTTTTCTCATGGTAACCTCCCCCTTGGCAGTCCCCTCCCGGAGATCCGAATGGGGGACTATTCCGGAATCTAGATAGAGAGTTTCAAAATTATCCTATTTTTAAATGTAAAATACAAAGGTATAATCCGGGGCGAGGGGAAATATCAATAATAAACAACAGCAGCAGGTTACTCAAATTTTAATGGTGTTTTCTCCAGGCATTTATCCAGAAGTGTTACCTTGCCATTTTGGAAACGTTTTATCCGCTATCGAGAGATACGCAAAAACATGGATTTCAAAACGTTTACATACAGCAAATGGCAGTAATTTTTACGATATACTTCTAAGATCCCAATCTCGAACAATCTTGAAAACGTTCTTGATACCTTCATCCGTTTCCGAGATACAATGGTTCAAAACTATGCTGCCCTCGTTACCATCAGAATGGCTACGTAACCCCATATTGTGGGATGGCAAGGACGAGTGGAAACGATTGGACGTGAATTTATGCTTACGACCACACCCCGTGACACGCACACCTCATGTACGTCCGCCACGTGATGCACACCGGTTCAGAGCTTAGTGCGGGCTGTGTTAGTGTACATTTACACGATGTTCACTTCAGACACAGTTGTTAGCAGTGGTCAGTCTGATTGCGGCTCTTGATAGCCACCCACGTCACCTGACCTGTCAGTGGGCGACTACTTTGTGTGAGAAGCCTCCAAGTATGAGGTGTACCGCAGCAATCCTCATAATATTCAAGAACTGCAGCAGAACTTCCGGATAAGATTACAGCAGTTCCAGCAGTCCAGCTTCGATCCGCCTTCAGTAACTTCAGCAACTTGCTGACAGGGCCTTGAGCGTCCAAAGAGATGAATGGTGGTCCTTTTCGACATCTGCTGTAGTCAGGTTAATACCGTATTTCATTTCCTCTGCTGTGTTTCCTTGTACCCTGGGTCTTGTTCTCTGTCCGACAGTTATTTGCCCCACCTTGCCGTACTGAAGCACTGGCAAAATCTTAGTGCGCTTAAAATCCGGTTTTGAAATGGTAAATTATGTTGTGTTATTTCTATTTCAAAAAATGGTTCAAATGGCTCTGAGCACTATGGGACTAAACATCTATGGTCATCAGTCCCCTAGAACTTAGAACTACTTAAACCTAACTAACCTAAGGACATCACACAACACCCAGCCATCACGAGGCAGAGAAAATCCCTGACCCCGCCGGGAATCGAACCCGGGAACCCGGGCGTGGGAAGCGAGAACGCTACCGCACGACCACGAGATGCGGGCTATTTCTATTTCTTTCAAGTAAACTATCAATATCATACTGAATCATAAAATTCATTTCATATAAGTTACATGCCCTGCTGCAGCAGGGAAAAGGCAGGAACCATCGGAAAAATGCTCCTATCGGAGCACATAAAAGACTAATACGCTCCTTTAGTAAAGGACTCTGACCGAAAAGTGAGGTACCAGCTGCCTCATTTACCTTCTTCAGCATCTTTTCAAAATTTTCAAAAAGTTATGGCCTACGAAAACATTCGCACGTTCTTGTACAGAGAGAGAAGCAGACAGTGGAAATGGGAAAGAGATGAAAAAGTAAATACTGGAATTTTCTATATAATTTCGCAATCATAGAACAAGTTTTTGTACTTACCAACCATCTTAAAAAAGAGAAAGTGCTTTAAGAGGCAATGCTTTGTAAAATTGCTACTGGCTCAATTGTAAAAAATTTACGAGGGATTAACATACCACATGTAGTCTAGTATTATATGTGCTTTCACAGTAGAGTACTATTGCATCGTCCATAATATTCATATTTTAGAACTTCACGTAAAATGTGCTGTGTACAGACAGTTTGAAACGAAAGTAACGGCAAACACACATACTTTCGCAGAACAAAATTACACATATCAAAAAAAGTTTTGCATCAGCCCAGTTCCCAGAACTCTGGAAGATAGACGTTGACTGTGGATCTGTTTCACAGACAAAGTCCCATCGACTGTTCAGAGATGTCACTAAACCCACCCAAAGATGTAAACAACCATGCATGAGCAATGCCTATTTGACGGAGGGGGTCCGACAGCCGATCAGTTCCAGCCACATTCCACCAGGAAGGAGGTACACGGGTCGTGTTGTCTGTAGTTAAACCACACCTAGCCGGTCAATACCACGGTTCGATCGCGTCCACATTGTTACTTCGTGCCAGGAAGGGCTCTCAACAAGGGAAGTGTCCAGTGCGTCTCGGATTGAACCAAAGTAATGTTGTTCGGACATGGAGGAGATACAGAGAGAGAGGAGCGATCGGTAACATGCCTCGCTCATGCCTCCCAAAGGCTACTAGTGCAGTGGATGACTGCTACTTAAGGATTATGGCTCGGAGGAACCCTGACAGCAAAGTCACCAAATTGAATAAAGCTTTTCGTGCCGCCACAGGAAGTAGTGTTACTACCCAATTTGTGCGCAATAGGCTGCATGATGCGCAACTTCACTCCCGAGGTCGATGGCGAGCTCCACCTTTGCAAACCGTGACACCATGCAGCGCGGTACAGATGTGCCCAACAACATGCCAAATGGACAGCTCAGGATTGGCGTCACGTTCTCTTCACCGATGAGTGTCGCATATGCCTTCAACCAAACAATCGTCGGAAACGTGTTTAGTCACCCAGTCATGCTGAAAACCTTAGACACACTGTCGAACGAGTGCAGCAAGGTGGAGGTTCCCTGCTGTTTTTGGGTGGCATTATGTGGGGCCGACGTACACCGCTGGTGGTCATGGAAAGCGCCGTAACGGCTGTACGATAGGTGAATGCCATCCTCCGGCCAATAGTGCAACCATATCGGCAGCATACTGGCGAGACATTCGTCTTCATGCACGAGGATTCGCGCCCCCATCGTACACATCTTGTGAATGACTTCCTTCAGGATAACGACGTCGCTCAACTAGAGTGGCCAGCATGTTCTCCAGACATGAACCCTATTGAACATGCCTGTGATGGATTGAAAAGTGCTGTTTGTGGACGACGTGACCCACCAACCACTCTGAGGGATCTACGCCGAATCGTCGTTGAGGAGTGGGACAGTCTGGACCAACAGTGCCTTGATGAACTTTTGGATAGTATGCCACGACGAATATAGGCATGCGTCAATGCAAGAGAACGTGCTACTGGGCATTAGAGATACCGGTGTGTACAGCAATCTGGACCCTCACCTTCGAAGGTCGCGCTGTATGGTGGTATAACATGCAATGTGTGGTTTTCATGAGCATTAAAAAAGGTGGAAATGATGTTTATGTTGATCCCTATTACAATTTCTTGTACAGGGTCCGGTTATCTCGGAATCGTGGTGATGCAAAACTTTTTTTGACGTGTGTATTTATGTATTGGCAAACAAATGAGAATAAGGAATACTTATTTAGAGGAATGACTAGTTCGTTGAACGTACCACTTTTTATGGGACAGTAACTTAAACAAAAAGCCATTAAAACATTCATATAATTACTGTCGTTACAGTTAGTACACGCAATCAGAGATTTTCCTATGAATAGGAAGAAGCATATCTTAAATGTTTGCTTTGAGTTAACGGCGCATGAAAGTAATGCGACTATTCCAAACAGTAAAATTTTTGCATTGAAGCATTCTATGTGAGCTGTACTTAAGAGTCGAAAGTAAAACATAAAATACATATACAATATCGTCATGCAGAGTAACTTCTCCAAACAGTAAAGATATATGGACACTGGGTGATACATACCCCACGTACACATGGTTACAGCAGCACTGACCGTTTTGCTTACATGTAAATGGAAAATTAACAGTTATAGGAAGTTTTGGTATTTGGCATTCTCGTACGTAAGTCTGAGAAAGGATTTTCCTTTTCCTTCTTTCTTAAAACGGAACGTAATTTAATTAAAAAAATGCTACTACATCTTGTAAAGGTTACAGAATATGAAACTAGTTTGCGATTTAACATCATAAAAATGTCAATGTACTCTGCGAGTGCATTTATATTATTGCTTGTGGTATGTATAAATTTTTTAAAAGTAAGCCAGCAGCGAATTTTACATAACTTTGTTACTTAAGGCAATTTTTCTTTTGATTTGCCTATTCTCGAATCTGAAGATCTGTCTGTAGATAAATGCTATTGAGACAATGTACAGATAAGTTTGAAAGCCCTAAAAAGCTTTATAGAAAGTTTTTATAATTTTTATAATTTTACATGTAATTTTCTTTTTACTATAACTCTCTCCTATTCTGACAATGTCAGATTAATGCAGTGGAACGTAGTTGACCGTAACAGAACAGCTAGGATGAGCGCGAGGAATGAAGGAAACAGTACTGCTGGGACAGGAATGAAAAGAAGCAGAAGTGGAAATGTGCGGTTGCCAGCAGTAATGAGATACGGTCTATGACGATCACAATGACAACGTCGAAGAGGGAGACAGGGACAGTAAGAGAAGACAATATCAGCAGGACCCAACGATGGAGACGGTGGCTGTGTGATAGTGGACCGTGACAGTAAGAGAGACACAGGAAACACCAATGCTTTGGGCTGCATGAGCCAGTGAAAATGGGCAAGTGGGAGTGGGTGGATATTGTCGACTTACGGAAATGGACTGGTGGGTAGGAGCGAGTTACGGTTAGGAGTGCTTGCTGGAGTAGAAAGTGAGATACATATTAAAAATAGAGTCTTCGTTCCCTTTCAGTTAGGATCTTTTTCTAATCACAGTTCTGACGTTTTTCGTGGCGAAGCGTGTTACACTACTGCTCGCAGAGCCGCTGAACAGTTCGCAGCGAGCTAACCAAGTCCAGCAACTTCACACACCGTTTGGACGTGGGCCCGGCCAAACACAATTCCCCGTCTTTGCCATTCTGTCACTTCCTTATATATACCAATTTTTACGTACAATGTCCGTTTGAAACATATATCTCTCATTGTTAGCTACTGCCTTAGGCTCAAATAGAGCGCCGTTAAGCGCATGACTCGATCGCTTCTGTAGAAGCTAAACGATTCATCTGTACGTGCACATGGGGATGACTAAAATTTCCTCCACTGATTTACAATCTGGAATCAAACATTCATATCTGGTGAAGTACGGTGAGCGTGATGAGGGGGGCGATAGAGAAGTGTATGGTAGGCATTCTGAATTGTTAAGCAGCGAAGAGACAAAGAGATAGTGATACTTTACTCGAATTCGTGTAATGTCTCCTTCCTCCGTTTCAGAGGCAAAGCAGGCAACATGATACATGCATTTGTGGTATGGAAGACAATAACGAACGTGAAACGCCTCATTGTTCAACATTAGGGTGGGGTAAGATTGCGCGGCGGGTAACACTGCGCAAAGCTTGTATCTGAGTTTTAGTAACGCAGCAGTTGGCTACTCTGATTGTCGTCCTGATGTTAACGGCTGCGCAATGCGGTAAGAACTGTTTTACGTAATTTTGTGTTATTATGGTATGACTCTGAAAGATTTCAGAAGATTAGTTGAGAGGAATAACATAAAAACAAAATTTGACACTAAGATGGCCGGAAAGGACTGAGCTTATGATTTCCTGCAGAGGCGAAACCTAAGCCTTGGTATCCCACAGAAAACTAGTCTCGGACGTGTGATGAGGTTCAACAAAAAGCAAAAGAGCATCTTCTTTGACAATCTTTCGTCGCTGGTGGAGGGATATAAATTTGAACCTCATCGCATATGAATTACACCCCTCCAGGAATAATATTTACTCGGAAAAGAATGAAGGAGAGTTTGAAGAAAGTTGCTCCTCCTGGGTCACTAATGATGTGTTCGGACACTGGATACATCAAAAAATGGTTCAAATGGCTCTGAGCACTATGGGACTTATCTATGGTCATCAGTCCCCTTGAACTTAGAACTACTTAAACCTAACTAACCTAAGGACATCACACATCACCCAATCATCACGAGGCAGAGAAAATCCCTGACCCCGCCGGGAATCGAACCCGGGAACCCGGGCGTAGGAAGCGAGAACGCTACCGCACGACCACGAGCTGCGGACTCTGGATACATCAACTCAGATCTGTATCTCACATGGCTACAACATTTTGAAAAACATACACAGCCAACAGAAGATAATCCAGTGTTGTTAATTTTGGACAATCACTTGTCACATTTGAGTCTGAACGCCGTTCTTTACTGTAGGGACCATAAAATTCACGTGCTTACCATTCCTCCATACAGCAGCCACAAAATGCAGCCATTGGATCGCTGCTTTTTCAAGCCACCGAAGTACCTTTATTCGCAGGAATGCGACCAGTGGCTCATTAACCACCCTGGACATGTAATTACGCAAGAACGTATCGCTGAATTGTTTGGAAACGCTTATCAAAGGACGGCCATAGTGACGAAGGCAACAAAGGCGTTCAAGATATGTGGCATTTATCCAATCGATCGTCACATATTCACCAAGAAAGATTTCCGGCCTTCGACTGTTACAGACCAAAGTGACAAATTTAATGATGCATTCACAGTTGAAACTGGATCTCTCCAGAGCCAAAGTCCAGAGACATCTACAAATGAACCACAATCAGGGCCAAGTATCTACGTTCCCCCAAGAGAAATGATTCCTTTGGCAGGAAGAAAAGATTGCCAAAAAAAGACAGAAGAAAGGAAAGAAGTCAGAAACAGTATCTGGGACCCCATTCAAGAGGCGACTGGAATCCCAATGAACAGAACAAGAAATAAAGAAACCAAAGAGGAAACTGTTTCATTCTTATCAAGCAAACAAAAAGAAAGCAAAGCAAAACTTAAATACGTTAAGGGAAAATTCACAAACTATTCACTGTCCAGGCTGTACTGAAAAATACAATAATACACCAAACAGAAGACTAGATTCAATGTCTCAAGTGCGAGGAGTGGTGGTATGGATCCTGCTCTTGTTATGAAGGTTCTGGACACTTCATTTGTGATCTCTGTTCAAAAAATTTTCGTCCGACAGGAATAATTTTGCATGTTTTTGATGACAGGCCCAGATTTGTACATTAGGTCAAATATTGTATCAACAGTAACTGTTACATGCTGAGAAACAAGGTATATTACGTTTATGTACGCTATAAATTCAATAAAAGACAAAGAACTGAATGACACATACGTTTTTCCCATTTGATAATAATGCACAAATTTACCCCACTAGAAACGCACTCTTTCCCCAGGGTCGGGTAAGACTGAGCATTTGCATTACTTTTTTTACTAAGTGCGAATTACAGTTTAAACTGTTTCTTTGACTTTCGAACTCTTGTCATATAACAGCCAAAATTCAGATGAAATGCCGGTTAAAATATGGCAAGGAAAGCATTTCTGAACAACAGAAATTTGTTAACATCGAGTATAGATTTAAGTGTCAGGAAGTCGTTTCTGAAAGTATTTGTGTGGAGTGTAGACATGTATGGAAGTGAAACATGGATGATAAATAGTTTGGACAAGAAGAGAATAGAAGCTTTCGAAATGTGGTGCTACAGAAGAATGCTGAAGATTAGATGGGTAGATCACATAACTAATGAGGAAGTATTGAATAGGATTCGGGAGAAGAGAAGTTTGTGGCACAACATGAAGAAGGGATCGATTGCTAGGACATGTCTTGAGGCATCAAGGGATCACCAATTTAGTATTGGAGGGCAGCGTGGAGGGTAAAAATCGTAGAGGGAGACCAAGAGATGTATACACTCAGCAGATTCAGAAGGATGTAGGTTGCAGTAGGTACTTGGAGATGAAGAAGCTTGCTCAGGATAGAGTAGCATGGAGAGCTGCATCAAACCAGTCTCAGGACTGAAGACAACAAGAACAACAACAACAGAGATTTGTGCTCAGTTTTTGCCTACGGAACTAGACGTGTAAAACAAAATAGGATAAAATAAACCGAAGACTGTTGATCTAAAAAATGCTTCGTCGCACGACTTGGAATACAGTTCTCCTACACTATTTATTGACGCGATGTGATCATGGTGAAGCAATATCACAGAGGCGCGTTTGTAACAGGTCGGTACGACTCTACAAAAGTTTAACAGAAATAAGCAGGGATCTTAGATATTGTTGTTTAATGAAACACAGGATTATCTTAGAAAACTATGCATTTTTGGCAGGGTAAAGACGTAATTATACTTATAAGGGGCGATCAAACAGATGCCGTTCGAATGTCGTACACTCCACAATCGGTATGCCAATCGGGCAAAATCGCCGTGCAATGAGGCTTTTACCTCACCGGAGCACCGGGTTGAAGATGTTGTTGTTGTTGTTCGTATCTTCAGTCCAGACACTGTTTGACGCAGCTCTCCATGCTACTACATCCTGTGCAAGCTTCTTCATCTCCAAGTACCTACTGCACCTTACATCCTTCTGAATCTGCTAAGTGTATTCATCAATAGGACTCTCCCTAAGACTTTTACCCTCTACGCTGCCCTCCAATATTAATTTAGTCATCCCTTGATGCCTCAGAACATGTCCTACCAACTGATCTCTTCTTCTAGTCGTTGTGCCGGCCGCGGTGGTCTAGCGGTTCTGGCGCTGCAGTCCGGAACCGCGGGACTGCTACGGTCGCAGGTTCGAATCCTGCCTCGGGCATGGGTGTGTGTGATGTCCTTAGGTTAGTTAGGTTTAAGTAGTTCTAAGTTCTAGGGGACTTATGACCTAAGATGTTGAGTCCCATAGTGCTCAGAGCCATTTGAACCATTTTTTCTCTAGTCGTTGTGTCAGAAATTCCTCTTCTCCGCAATTCTATTTAGTACGTCCTCATTAGTTATGTGATCTACCCTTCTAATCTTCAACATTCTTTTGTAGCACCACGTTTCCAAAGCCTCTATTCTCTTCTTGTCCAAACTTTTTCTTGGCCTTGTTTCATTTCCATACATGGCTACACTCCATACAAATACTTTCAGAAAAGACTTCCTGACACTTAAATATATACTCAATGTTAACAAATTTCTCTTCTTCAGAAACGGTTTTTTCTTGCCATTGCCAGTCTCCATTTTATATCCTCCCTACTTCTACCATCATCAGTTATTTTGCTCCCCAAATAGCAAAACTCATCTACTGCTTTAAGAGCCTCATTTACTAACCTGATTCCCTCAGCATCACCTGATTTAATTCGACTACATTCCATTATCCACGTTTTTCTTTTGTTGATGTTCATCTTATATCCTCCTTTCAAGACACTGTCCATTCCGTTCAACTGCTCTTCCAGGTCCTTTGCTGTCTCTGACAGAATTACAATGTCATCGACGAACCTCAACGTTTTTATTTCTTCTCCATGGGTTTTAATTCCTGTGACAATTTTTTCTCTTGTTTCCTTTAATGCTTGCTCAATATATGGATTGAATAACATCGGGGATAGGCTACAACACGGTCTCATTCCCTTCCCCACCACTGCTTCCCTTTCATGCCCCTCGACTCTTATAACTGCCATCTGGTTTCTGTACGAACTGTAAATAGCCTTTCGCTTCCTGTATTTTACCCCTGCTACCTTCTGAATTTGAAAGAGAGTATTCCAGTCGAAATTGTCAAAGGCTTTCTCTGTCTACAAATGCTAGAAACGTATCTTTTAAGATAAGTCGTAGGGTCAGTATTTCTTCACGTGTTCCAACATTTCTACGGAACACAAACTGATCATTCCTGAGGTCGGCTTCTACCACTTTTTCCATTCGTCTCTAACGAATTCTTGTTGGTATTTTGCAACCGTGCATTATTAAACTGATAGTTCAATAATTTTCACACCTGTCAACACGTGCTTTCTTTGGGATTGAAATTATTGTATCCTTTATGAAGGTTGTGGATATTTCGCCTGTCTCATACATCTTGCTAACCAGATGGTAGGCTTGAAGATACCCGTTTGGTGAAATACCATGTTCTGCAACGCGAAGAAGTCCGCAAACGCCTGCTGCACATCTTTATCCGTCAGGAATTGTCGACAATTGAAGGCCTTTTATAAGGGACCGAAGGCGTAATAATAGCTTTTGGAGGGATAAGGACTATTTGGCAGGTGCTCTAGTGTCTCCCACTAGACCAGCGTGACCTCTGTATCAAGACATTTGCGGTGCGGGTATGTGTTTTGTCACGAAGCTGTCCCATGGTGCGACGGGTGTGTCACTTCCTTGCCTGTCCTACCTCCCCTGCGTATCCTACCGTTGCCCGACCGCCTATGGAACGCCTCTTTTCCAGTCGTCCCAGGGCAACGAGACCATTTGGGATTCGTGCCAAGCATTTGCTTGAGTCCCTTGGTGTAGATCGTGTGGCCCCCCAACGACAAGGTTTTACTCACCTGCCTCCCTGGTTGCTCCAGAGGCCCAGCGTCCTTTTAGACTTGTCGGAGTACCGGAGGAGCTGCACTCCTGCGTTTGTTTTCACCTCCTTATTTTATGATATTTTAACCCAGCATCCCGACCATGTACCAGTATTTACGGATGGCTCTAAACAGGGGGACTCTGCTGGTTGTGCTGTTGTTTTCCCTGATCGAGTCGTCAAGTTACGGCTTCCTGCGGCGTTTACCATCTTTGATGCCGAATTGTTTGCGATCTTGCGGGCATTGGAGCAGATGAGATGTGTTCCCAGTCTTAAGATCCTCATCTGTTCTGACTCCCTGAGTGCCCTTCAGACCATGCAACACTTGTACCCAGCGGATACGGTCGTCCAGAACATCCATGATGCCCTACTCCACCTGCAACGGCAGGGGAAGGAGGTTTCCTTCTGCTGGGTGCCGGGGCACGTGGGTATTAGGGGAAACGAACTGGCGGATGTGGCTGCCAAGGATGCGTGTTCCCTCCCTCACGTTGTTGCATGTGCCGTCCCCCTCCGTGCTGTTACCTCCCTCCTGCGTTTTCGCGTTCTGCGTCAGTGGGAAGAGGAGTGGCTGGCAGTCGGTGAAAATAAGCTGAGTCTGGTCAAGGCCACCACGCGGCCATGGCGTACGTCCTACCAGTCATGCAGGCGGGATGAGGTTCTCCTCACTCGCCTCCGCATCGCTCACAGTCCCATCACGCATGGTTTTTTACTCCGGTGGGAGGACCCCCCAATCTGCAGTGCTTGTGGCGTCCAGATTACTGTCCGCCACATTTTACTTGACTGTCTTTTATTCTCTGACCAGAGGGCGGCGGTTTCTTTGCCACCGGATTTGCCCTCTATTTTACAAGATGACGCAATGACTGTAGTTAAGGTCTTACGGTTTTGTGTATTGTCCAATTTGTTGCCTCGGATTTTAGGGAGAGGGTTTTAATGTGCTGCTAGGTGACTGGCTCACCCAGTTTTTAGGTAAGAGGTCAGCCAGTCTCGATTACCTCGTTGTTTCCCTTCGGTTTCTGTTCTCTTTTCCTTGTTTCCCTTCCTTTTTAGTGTGTTCCTTCTCCTCTTGTTTTGCCTCTGTATGTGAGGATTTGAAACTGCGTCAGGTCTGTGTCTTTTAGGCGTTCTTCTTGTTCACTGTCCGTCTTAGTCCCTTCACTGCATGTGTTCCTGTTTTGATGCGTTTGGGCGCTGATGACCCCGCTGTTTAGCGCCCGTAAACCTCAAACACACACACACACACACACACGCATTCGTTGTCGGACACCATTCCAGAATGGTGGTCTTCGACTTACATATGCATTCTTTATTCTCCGATGAGTGTCGCCAGTGTTTGTCCTTCAGCATCGTAGAGAAGAATAACAGCACGTTGGTCCTGTTTGGATGCATGTGGTAATGACGCAGCCATAGTTCACGTTCCCGCTCTTACCTCACGCACGTCTGAAGGACACGAAAGCCGCATTAATCCCTTGCAGTGGCGGCGCTTGTGTACCCGCACTCGAGTCGCGCTTCGTTGCATACTCGCTGCAGCAACGCTCTCAAACGGAAACTTTCTAATCACCCCTCACACATCGTTGGACTTCCAGAGCTATGTTCTATAATTTTACATTTAGCATTAGTTGTGGACAAACGGTGCACTGATCTTAAATATAGAATTATAAATGTGCGCACATACACATGCTTTGTAGAGGAAACCTAGTTGCAGCACATTGCTTTACTGCAGCTAGCCAGGCACTTTACAAAAGGCCTAATCCGACAGGAATGGATGTAGTGTGGAAGAAGGACGGCAACGATCATATAACTTGTCTGCGCAAAACCAAGGCAAAATGAGTGAGAATGTTTTTCTAGACTCGCGGTTCTAATTTTACGTTGAGCCAGGCTCCAATGCCGATGCAGAACATATTGCAGTCGTTACATTTATTCCAACCCCGGCATCTGCAAAATTTCCCCACCGGAGGTTCGAGTCCTCCCTCGGGAATGGGTGTATGTGTCGTTCTTACAAGGGAACCTCCCCATCGCACCCCCCTCAGATTTAGTTATAAGTAGGCACAATGGATAGGCCTTGAAAAACTGAACACAGATCAAACGAGAAAACAGGAAGAAGTTGTGTGGAACTATGAAGCAAATTAGTAAAATATACAAACTGAGTAGTCCATGCGCAACATAAGCAACATGGGGTCAACGTTAGCTCAGGAGCGCCGTGGTCCCGTCGTTAGCGTGAGTAACTGCGGAACGAGAGGTCCTTAGTTCAAGTTTTCCCTCTACTGAAAATTTTACTTTCTTTATTTTCGCAAAGTTATGATCTGTCCGTTCGTTCACTGACGTCTCTGTTCACTGTAATAAGTTTAGTGTCTGTGTTTTGCGACCGCACCGCAAAACCGTGCGATTAGTAGACGAAAGGACGTACCTCTTCAATGGGAACCGAAAACATTTGATCGCAAGGTCATAGGTCAACCGATTCCTCCACAGGAAAACACGTCTGATATATTCTATACGACACTGGCGACGGCATGTGCGTCACATAACAGGAATATGTTGTCGACCCACCTAACTTGTACACGTAGCGAATGGGTAAAAAGATCCTTCTAACTTGCCCGATTTAGGTTTTCTTGTGGATGTGATAATCACTCCCAAAAAAGTGATGAAAACATAAGAGTTTGTCACATAAACTGAAAATAAAAATTTAAACTTTTTACTCGAGGGAAGGTTTGAACCTAGGACCTCTCGTTCGGTAGCTGTTCTCGCTAACCACGGGACCACGGCTTTCCTTGACTCGCGTTCTCCTTGATGTTGCATATCTTGCACATGGACAACTCAGTTTGTATATTTTACTAATTTTTTTCATAGTTCCACACAGCTTCTTCCTGATCTCTCGATTGATCTGTGTTCAGTTTTTCAAGGCCTATCCACTGTGCCAACTTATAACTAAATCTGAGGGGGGTGCGATGGGGAGGTTCCCTTGTTAGCATAAGTTAGTTTAGGTAGTGTGTGAGGGTAGGGCATTGACACACATCTGAAAATTTTGCAAAATTTCATGTAACGACTGCACAAAGCTTTACGTCGGGCAAACGGGATGAAGTTTTACAATTAGATTCAAAGAACATAAAAGAAATTGTGCAATCCACCACTCAAGCTTCCAATTCCACCTAAAGAATCAAACCCACTCTAGAGAAGACATCGAAAATGGTTAAAAATTCTACTTGCGATACCTAGTGGCCGTACTGTGAATATTCTGGAAGAATTAGAAATTTACACACATACGAAAGATGTCTCAACGGCATCCACAATAACAAATCGATTTAAAAGATAAAAGTTTGTTAGAAAACTTTGAAAGGCGTGCCGGTCCCCGGCATGAATCCGCCCGGTGGATTAGCGTCGAGGTTCGGTATGCCGGCCAGCCTGTGGATGGCTTTTAAGGCATTTTTCCATCTGCCTCGCCGAATGCGGACTCGTTCCCCATATTCTGCCTCAGTTACACTTTTTCTGCTATTGCTGCGGAAACACTGTCTCCACGTAAGCGTTCCCCATAATAACTCTACCACGCAAACATTGGGGCTACACTCGTCTGGTATGAGACGTTACCGGGAGATGGGGGTTTACACTGGAGGCTGAACAGCACAATAACTCTAGGTTCGGTGTTGGGCGGCGGTGAGGAGGGTGGACTGCTGTGGTCTGTTGTGGGGTTGCGAACCACTGACGGCTACGGCGGGCGAAGGCTCTCTGTCGTTTCAACACACAATACAATATAAAGCTTTAATGATATTTTAGAAAAAGAAAACGAATAAAAACCAAAAAACACATATACAAATGATCAGCAGACAACATTTAAGAGCAATTAACTAAATTCTAATTTCTGTGACATTCAACCACAACCTATGATCTTCAGGGATCCATCTACTCTGCAAAGCCGGCCGGAGTGGCCGAGTGGTTAAAGGCGCTACAGTCTGGAACCGCACGACCGCTACGGTCGCAGGTTCGAATCCTGCCTCGGGCATGGATGTGTGTAATGTCCTTAGGTTAGTTAGGTTTAAGTAGTTCTAAGTTCTAGGGGACTTATGACCACAGCAGTTGAGTCCCATAGTGCTCAGAGCCATTTGAACCATTTCTACTCTGCAAACACAAAACATCGTAGGAACGAAAACAGTCATTTTGTAAGTCAAAAATATAGTATTCCACACAGAAGTATTTACGTGATTCATACACCTTGTCGCCAGACAAATATTCGCTTCAAGATACATTACGAACGTCACTTTACCTAGAAGTACGTATATTTGTAAAATAACTGTACATGAAATATTCATAGACATAATTAAGCTATATTGATTGTAACATTGACACGCATACTCGAGAATGACATCCAGCCGGAAGAAGCATATAGCGAAGAAATACGACCAGCACAAGCTAAATAAAATATTTATCGACTTCCTGGCTATCATTTTATGTTAAAATGTTATTTTTGGCCTTAGATATGCTGCGGAACCAGGAGAGAAGAAATCAAAAGAGCATCAGTATAGTGTGCTGCACAATATCTATTTCGTTCTTTGGTTTGCTAATCCACTGAAGTATTTTCGCCCATTCCGAAATTTCATCTATTGTTTCCTTGTGTCTGCAGCATTTCTATTACAAAACGCCAGAACCAAATGGGAAACGAACCCCAGACGTTTCAAGTTCGCAGTGCGACACCCGCTCGCAGAGCCACCATCTCGCAGCGTAATTCTCGCTACAACGTCCTAACCGACTCCGGCGTGAAAAGTAGCGCATACAGAAGTGACGCCGAATATTATTAAGTCACATTTATCCTAATAAAGAGAACACTTGCTCTGTTCCGACGGTAGACGGGATTCCCACATTCCGAGCAGGTAAACAAAAGAATGCGTCGTAATTAAGGCCTTTTTAAAGTTTGTTTGGAGCGGCGTCCCTCCGCCATTCAGGGCTTTCGTGGCGGGTTTCACGGTGCGGCGTTCGCTTTGTGCGGCCTGTTTGATGTGAGTGCGTTAGCCTCGTCGGGCGGTTCACGCGCGGCGCGGGAACACGGGGCAAGCGCCTGGCGCCTCGGAGCACGGTCTTTTGTCTGGCAGCCTGCTGCAGGAGCCGCCGAAAGAGGTTTTCTGGTCGGCGGGCACCCGCCGTCTACGCCGCCAGGCTAATCGTCACCTCGCGGGCCTTTGTGTCTTCAACCCCACTTGTGTGTCTGTGGTGCATATGCGGGTCGACATTGTGAGCATACGTTTTTTTTTCTCTTTTTTGCGTAGAATGCAAAGGAGTCCTGTTGCGACTTCAGTTATAAAAAGTTACAACTGCATCTCCGGATCTGTGACTGCCAGTTTCAGGTCACGAGGTTCGTGGCTTCATCGTTCGCAGAGCTCCACAGTGTTGTGCGGGCACAGAACAATAGACCAGCACAAAAAATGGTTCAAATGGCTCTGAGCAATATGCGACTTAACATCTGAGGTCATCAGTCCCCTAGAACTTAGAACTACTTAAACCTATCTAACCTAAGGACATCACACACATCCATGCCCGAGGCAGGATTCGAACCTGCGACCGTAGCGGTCGCGCGGTTCGAGACTGAAGCGCCTAGAACCGCTCGGCGACTCTGGCCGGCGAACAGCGCAAGTTGTGATGATTGTACTTAGGAGAACAACACACTTCCTCCGCCATTTTTTATTTTTTATTTATTTATTTATTTATTTTGAGGCTTAAGGTTGATATATAAGGCTCACCGGCCATTTGACCACATTTGAACATCTGCTTCCGTGCGGATGCACAAACAGTGCTCGAACTCACGGGAATCGTCCAAAAGCCGCGAGGAATGAGTATAATGGGCAGGGGCTCTATCAATATAGTGTGGGACAAATAAGTTGGAATCTGGGTCTCACAGGAGGCGTGCCAGGGATTCCCTGCAGTCGCACTATCCTCTGTGTCTTCGGTGGCTCAGATGGAAGCTGGCACGGTAGCTCAGCGTTCAGAGAGCTGGTTGCCCTCTGTAATAAAAAACTGAGTGGAAGGATCAATAAACAAACTTGAACTGATCTCAACAAGAACATCAAAAAAGTATAGAGCGTCTGCCATGTAAGCAGGAGATCACAGGTTCGAGTCCCGGTCGGGGCACACATTTTCAACCGTCCCCGTTGACTTACATCAACGCCCGTATGCAGCTAGGGGTATTCATTTCACTGTAATTAAGATAATTAGCCTAAATTTAATACGACTGATTTTTGTTGATAACAGAATATAAAATCCGCTTCAGGTTCCAATAATTTCTTATTTATTGCACGATCGGTTTCGAAGTTTAAAGCTTCTTCTTCAGGTGCCATCAACTGAGAACAAGAGGAAGAGCTACTAGAGTACAAGAATTACGGGTCAGACAAACCAAGATGAGAAGTGAAGCTGTGAAGAGTGTACTCGTATCTATTGAGCTTGTCAGTAAGGAGGGATCAGACCCATACAAAAAAAAAAAAAACCGTTAGGGATTGGAATTAAGATGTAAACCTAGAGGTAGAGATCTGGACAAAAAGGAACTCGATACTAGATAAATAAATAATAGCACACACGCGTAGGACCAGCAACTTTGGCGCCAACCTCGACAGCACTGCGCGGAAATGACTGTAGTCTGATAAAAAGTACTTGACAGTTAACGTGGGTCACTTACTACTACTCTATTGCCTCGTCGGATGCCGGGGACCTCTCAGTTATAGGGGACACAAAAACACGGCGGAGCAACGTCGGAAACGACCGCCGCGAGGTATAAAGGAAATGCGAGATACTCTGACGACAGCTGACTTTCAGTGATCAACGACTGAACTGCGTCAGACGTCGCGTATTGTAGCCGTGAATTTAGACTCTTGTCCTAAGCTAACCACAGCCTCTTGATGTGCAATGTATCGGAGCAAACGGGGATCAACAATATGCGGCAGAACTTAAATCACAATAGCTTTCTTCACGGCAAAGAAAAATTGGAAAATACATCGAAATCAATTAATTAATTAAATATACTAATGAAATGATTAGGTTTAGTAATAAAGGAATTTCGCTGTCTTTCACGAGTTTCGAACCTTCCACCTTCTCCACGACCAGTTACAGCGCTAACCATTAAGCCATGACACTTCCAGTAGTAAAGTTGTTTCATTTATGATCTCTGTGATTATAATAACTGTATATGTGACACTTAATCGTATCTTGAGGAATCTAGTAGTGTTTGTCAAAATATCCACGGGTGTACTGCCGGTCTACAGTGTCCAACGGGCACAATATTTCGGCGATCATACATGTCGCCATCATCAGGTGAACTGACGGACTGAGCTCCTGTGAACGTGCCGGCACGGAGATCCGTACACTATGGCTGCTCAGGGGGAACTGGGTTCGGTCGCGGCGGCGGCCGATTTAAATACCCTCCGCCCGCGGCGCGCTCACACCGCCGTCCGCGCCCCGCGCCACGGTCGCGCGGTGGAACAGATTGCGACGGCGTCTGAGATGACGTCGGTATGATGGCTCTGTCCGCCGTGGTCGTCACAACTATACATTTGCTCGATTTACTCTTGATTAACCCAATCGCTGGTTCCCAAGCCTTGCTAAGATTATAGCCACAGTCACGGTTTATGAGGTCGTCATTGGTGCGAATTTCGATGGCCTCTCTAACAACGCTGTCCCAGTATCTCGACGTCTGTACCAGAATCCTCGTGCGTTCATACTCCTATATAATCTTAGCAAGGCTTGGGAACCAGCGATTGGGTTAATCAAGAGTAAATCGAGCAAATGTATAGTTGTGATGACCACGGCGGACAGAGCCATCACACCGACGTCATCTCAGACGCCGTCGCAATCTGTTCCACCGCGCGACCGTGGCGCGGGGCGCGGACGGCGGAGTGAGCGCGCCGCAGGCGGAGGGTATTTAAATCGGCCGCCGCCGCGACCGAACCCAGTTCCCTCTGAGCAGCCGTAGTGTACGGATCTCCGTGCCGGCACGTTCACAGGAGCTCAGTCCGTCAGTTCACCTGATGATGGCGACATGTATGATCGCCGAAATATTGTGCCCGTTGGACACTGTAGACCGGCAGTACACCCGTGGATATTTTGATTATCAAATACGCCGGGAGAAACTCAAGAATCACATAGTAGTGTTTGGTTTGTGCTATGTATAAAAAGTGTGTAGATCGGTAGCATCGTTGTGTGTGTGTGTGTGTGTGTGTGTGTGTGTGTTTGTGTATGTGTGTTTTTGTTGTCTTACGGCTATCATGGGTGATGCAATACGAAATTGAAGAGCCAGATCCGGGATGATCGGGATGTTGTGGGATCTAAACACCAAGAAAGAAAGCCGGGAGGTGAACTGACCAATTGTCATGACGATGTGGCTTCAGCGAACGGTTCGAGCGTGACGTTGAATGCTCCGATTGGAGGGAGCGAGATCCAGCCTGTGAAGTGTCAACTATCAAGTAATTTTAATGATGTCATGCAGTCGGGCAGAGAGCCAGCGGATCGAAGAGGAGGAAGCGGCTGATGTAGGACCAAGTGTGGTGGGGAACCGAAATCGACAGACGAAAAAGTACTGGAAACAGGGGGTGACTGGCCCGTCCCCCTCTTCCTTTTCCACCTACTGGCTAACTGTCTACACTTTATGTCTGCCTCTTGCCTACCCCCTCTTCCCTCTCTCTGAAACACGTCAGGCTAGGGCCACTCCGTCGTTGCACATTTATTATTATTATACCCTGTTTGATCACACAATAATTACATTCGTTTCTATATTCTTGTTGACCAAGTGATACAAGATTTTATATGTAAGGCCCCTCTGCCTACCGAGACGTAGCGGTCTGTGACCAATCCGTTAAACTTTACGCTCAGGGCGCCACGTTGCCTAGGTAGGGTGATTTCTTCGCGGAAACTGGGCAGGCGCCTGGAACACGATCCGCACCAGATATTACATGGCAGTGTGTTATGAAGGAATAACTGGAGCTGCAGGACACCTGTGAGTTTCTTTATGCTCTGTCCAGCTCTTTCAAACCGATACATGCTGTACTTGTTGGCCACGAGCCGGACGCTTGTCATAAAAGAACATACCGTAGACGGGCAACTGAGGCGAATCAGCAGTTAACATCGCAAGCTCCGTGGGATGTTCAGTCTGTTCTTTGTAAAGGTCCCAGCGTATTTTTCTCACGCCAGGATACGGAGATTGCTGAACCGTCTCTTGTCATATAAAACGTAAGACACTATGTTTTCACAAGCTGCGACATCGTCTCGAAGAAACAGTGACCCGTATATGTAATAAGCTTCCTTTAATTTACATCTATGGTCACAAACTTTTCGTTAAGAGATTACCGGTTTCGGTCTTTAAGTACTACTGACAACATGAATAGTGCATGTGATGTTATTTATGTGTATTTGACGATGCTGGTGCTGATTCCGCATTTAAAATTTGACGATGCCACTATGGCTGCATTACATTAGGACTTTGATTTTATGAAACTGATGATGGTCTTTAAAGACCAAAACCGGTAATCTGTCAACAAAACGTTTGTGACCATAGACGTAAATTGAAGGAAACTTAACACTATGTTTTATCGATGCTTAAGAAGGTAGAGAGAATTGGGGTTTCGGTACCTTTTTCCAAGACAGCGAAAGGTGGCTTTCCTCGCCTTGATCTGAGATGTAACCTATTCTCGAGAATGGGGAACTAGCACCAGATTGTTCAAATTTCGTTTAACTCACAAAATTTAGAGACTGACCAGTAGATAGATTAACATTTCTACAGAGATATGGCAAAGTTAGTTACGCAGCATCCCACTGCGAGCTCGCCCTACAAAATTACGGATTCTCAGATACAAGTTGTTGTGGCGGCTTCTCCGTGCGGAGCTTTGACTAGCGCCATTCTTTGGAAATTCTTGGTCCACACTCTTCAACGGACTCCTGATCTGGCTCTTCTGCTATAGACTTGGGAATTTCTTTTCCTCTACGGCCGCTGTTGTGACTGCAACTATGACTTCAACTTCTGTCTCTGCAGCTACTTAGGGTGCAGTCCACCATCTTGCTCCAAAGGATCATTATAAGTTCGTGCAGCTAATTAGGGAGCGGGTTAAAGGTGTCAGGCCAGTGTTAGGCACGTGTGTTCCAATGTTGAGAGGATCTTGTTACGAATTACTTTGTGCCCTACGGCTATGTGCCCAATGGATCGCTCGGGGCAGAGGTATTTGAGGCTCCTGCATGTGTTTTCCTTCGTTCGGCAATGATCGATGTAATTATCATGTCCGATTCAGAGTAGTGTGTTTAATTTATTTCGGGGTCAGGTGAACTTTGCACCAGGTGCATTCTCATTCTCTGTTCAAATGGTTCAAATGGCTCTGAGCACTATGGGGCTTAACATCTGTGGTCATCAGTCCCCTAGAACATAGAACTACCTAAACCTAACTAACCTAAGGACATCACACACATCCATGCCCGAGGAAGGATTCGAACCTGCGACCGCAGCGGTCACGCGGTTCCAGAATGAAGCACCTAGAACCGCACGGCCACATCGGCCGGCATTCTCTGTTCCACGGACTTTGCTGCTGAGTATTGTCTTTATATTAACGAAATTCATTATACAGATTCAGATGTCCAAGTTCCTGCTATAGCTGCTGGTTTGGACAAGACGCTATTGCGCTTATAAAGCGTATTTGGGTTTTCCTTTTGAATTTTGTAACAATAAAAGTTGGTCAAGTGGAACTATCTTTCATTTCATCAGTTAGATGAACCGTTTAGCTCGATTTATTATTATGGATAATGGTGAGGACCACACTCAGTCTAATTTGCCAGAGCTATTAATTTCGAGATTCTTTACATTGTGAACAGTTTGTCAGATCACATCAGAGTCGGATGGGGGGTGATCTGCATACCGAGGTGATTCACTCGATACAGGACACAGGCGCAGTTTCCGTTAAACAATAGCCCAGTGGCGCCTTGAATACCACTCTGACCAGGGTCTTATAAATCATTCTTCCCATGCACAATTCTCGACGAACCGTCAGAAGGGGGAGAGGTGAAGGATGGTGGTACCAGGAGTACTATCCGCCACGCAGAGAAAGGTCCCTTGAGGAGCATGGATGCAGATGTAGAAGTTCTGGGCCAACGATGCCAACATGACTATGGCTTTTACTGTATCACGCGGATGGCACCGATGACAATCCGATGTAGTGACTTTCGTCTGTCAGTACGAAATTCCAGTATCCTGGTTTAAAATTTCTCCAAAGGATTTTGTTGTCGGATCTGCACCCTGAAACCTTATGGTTTTAGGCTTGTATGAAGTCTTTAATTGATCCCTGAGGCGAGTGGTTAGCTCGGTGCCGAGGACCACATTTCTTCTTCTTCTTCTTCTTCTTCTCTTTTACTCCTCATCATCATCATCATCATCATGTTCATCATCGTTTTTTTCTTCTTCTCCTCTTTCTTCTCCTGCACTCAACGTTTAGGCAACAGTGCCTTTCCCGTCTTCAGTTTTTACTGCCACCTAACTTTAGGTTTTCCTATGCCCCTCCTTCCTCTTGGCCGATAAGCCATGGCCTTATGTAGGTTTCTCTATGCACTCATTTTTTGTAGGTGATTTTTCCGAAGTGCTTTATTTTCTCCAATATTTTCATTAATATTATAAGTACATAATTCATTCATAATAACATGAGTTCTTATATTATCTTCCCTCTATGTTCCTTTCCGTATCACAGCTCGTACTGCAATAAAAAATTAAATCTAGAGGTCTGTTCAATGAGGTTCTATTCTCATACGGACGACGTTCGTTGGTATGTATTCTGTGGTGGTTTCGGGTTATCGATTCCTTCTCAGCTGGCAATGAAAATAGGTTGCTGTGCAAGTGCAAATGGCTCTAAGCACTAAGGGACTTAACATCTCAGGTCATCAGTCCCCTAGACTTAGAACTACTTAAACCTAACCAACCTAAGGACATCACACACATCCATGCCCGAGGCAGGATTCGAACCTGCGACCGTAGCAGCAGCGCGGTTCCAGACGGAAGCGCCTAGAACCGCTCGGCCACAACGGCCAGATAGGTTGCTGTGCGTGATATTTACCGCGATCTTAGTGTACTGAGCGCCATTGTCAGATTCCGAGGAATCTGACTCTTCAACACCATTACAGCCAGATAAATCTCTCCGGCCACTCCTGTTGCCGTATTTCACGAATCTTATGTTTGATTCGTTCTGTACTTGTCTGAGATTTTGCAACCGGAGGTTCCACGGGATGTTAGCAGATTCTTCGGTCAAAATATTTGTGGAGTCAGCCGTCAGTGACCCTGATTCCGCCTTCTTTGGTACCTGCAAGCAGCCATACATAGTACACCCAGTCTTCAACAAATCGTTGACACATATGGGCACCCAGGCAGTGCCATGGGTCCTGATTCACAGTGTCCCTACGATAAGGGCTCTACAATTGCTGTAGTGAGAACAATATACAGGGTGTAATATATGTAAGATATTTCTGTTGATGATGGATGACGCTGTACTCAGCAACATTACGTCAGTCTTTACGTCATTCGCAGACTAACAGTTATAGATGTTACGAGTGGTATATTTTTAGGTTGGTTAGTACATTTACATTAACATCGTACAACACAAGCTACCCATTAATGAGTGGCGGAGGGTACTTTTGTACCACTAACTGAGTCGTACAACCATTTCTCCATTCGCGAATGACGCTTGGGAAGAATTATTGTAGGTAAGCCTCTTTATTCGCTCTAATTTCTCGAATACAGTGATTAGTGAACACAGGGTTGTCTTAGCGAGACTGAATACTGTAATCCCCAAATCCTCCAAAAATAAGCGAAAAATATACCTATTCAAAAAAGCAGATAATAAATCACTTGACGCCTTCCTGAGAGACAATTTACACACATTCCAAATTAATAATATAAGTGTAGACCAGATGTGGCTTGAATTCAAAGTAATACCATTGGCAGCAATTGAGAGATGTATATCAAATACATGAGCAATCGACGGAGCTGATTCTCCTTCGTACACAAAACGGGTCAGAACACTGTTGCAGAAACAACGAAACAAACATGTCAAATTTAAACAGACGCAAAATCCCCAAGATTGTTCATCTTTTACAGAACCTTGAAATTTAGCGCGGACTTCAATGCGAGATGCTTATAACGGTTTCCACAACGAAACTTTGTCTCGAAACCTGGCAGAAAATCCAAAGAGATTCTGGTTGTATGTGAAGTATGTTAGCGGCAAGAAACAATCAATGCTTTCTCTGCGCGACACTATCGAAGACAGTGCTGCTAAAGCAGAGTTACTAAACACAGCCTTTCGAAATGCCTTCACCAAAGAAAATATTCCAGAATTCGAATCGAGAACAGCTGCCAACATGAGTGAAACAACTTAAATCGCTTAATAAAAGAAAGTCTTCTGGTCCACACTGTATACCAATTACGTCCTTTCGGAGTATACTGATGCATTAATTCCATACTTAACAATCATTTACATCCGTTCGTTCGACGAAAGAGCCGTACCAAAAGACTTTAGAGTTGCACAGGTCACACCGATATTCAAGAAAGGTAGTAGGAGTAATCTACTAAATTACAGGCCCATGTCGTTAACGTCGATATGCAGCAGGATTTTGGAACGTATATTGTGTTGAAACATTATGAATTACCTCGAAGAAAACTGTCTCTTGACACACTGTCAACTAGGGTTTAGAAAATATCGTTCCTGTGAAACACAACTAGCTCTTTATTCACATGAAGTGTTGAGTGCTGTTGACAAGGGATTTCAGCTCGATTCCGTATTTCTGGAGGTTGTTCGATGAACCCTCTGCCAGACACTCAAATGTGATTTGCAGTGTATCCATTCAGATGTAGAATTTTCTCCTCGCAGTCATCACGTGAGACGTATTTGGGGGGTAGTAATGTGTTGTCCGACTCTTCCCGGAAACTGCTCTCTCAGAATTTCAGTAATAAAACTCTCCGTGAGGTACAACGTCTCTCCGGTAACGTCCGACAATGGAGTTTACTGTGCATCTCAGTAACGCTCTCGCGCTGCCTAAGAGATCCCGTGACGAAATGCGCAATTCTTCGTTAGATCTTCTCTGTCTGTGTCTCTTCTGTCAGTCCGATCTGGAAGGAATCTACATCTACATCTGCATATACACTCCTGGAAATGGAAAAAAGAACACATTGACACCGGTGTGTCAGACCCACCATACTTGCTCCGGACACTGCGAGAGGGCTGTACAAGCAATGATCACACGCACGGCACAGCGGACACACCAGGAACCGCGGTGTTGGCCGTCGAATGGCGCTAGCTGCGCAGCATTTGTGCACCGCCGCCGTCAGTGTCAGCCAGTTTGCCGTGGCATACGGAGCTCCATCGCAGTCTTTAACACTGGTAGCATGCCGCGACAGCGTGGACGTGAACCGTATGTGCAGTTGACGGACTTTGAGCGAGGGCGTATAGTGGGCATGCGGGAGGCCGGGTGGACGTACCGCCGAATTGCCAACACGTGGGGCGTGAGGTCTCCACAGTACATCGATGTTGTCGCCAGTGGTCGGGGGAAGGTGCACGTGCCCGTCGACCTGGGACCGGACCGCAGCGACGCACGGATGCACGCCAAGACCGTAGGATCCTACGCAGTGCCGTAGGGGACCGCACCGCCACTTCCCAGCAAATTAGGGACACTGTTGCTCCTGGGGTATCGGCGAGGACCATTCGCAACCATCTCCATGAAGCTGGGCTACGGTCCCGCACACCGTTAGGCCGTCTTCCGCTCACGCCCCAACATCGTGCAGCCCGCCTCCAGTGGTGTCGCGACAGGCGTGAATGGAGGGACGAATGGAGACGTGTCGTCTTCAGCGATGAGAGTCGCTTCTGCCTTGGTGCCAATGATGGTCGTATGCGTGTTTGGCGCCGTGCAGGTGAGCGCCACAATCAGGACTGCATACGACCGAGGCACACAGGGCCAACACCCGGCATCATGGTGTGGGGAGCGATCTCCTACACTGGCTGTACACCACTGGTGATCGTCGAGGGGACACTGAATAGTTCACGGTACATCCAAACCGTCGTCGAACCCATCGTTCTACCATTCCTAGACCGGCAAGGGAACTTGCTGTTCCAACAGGACAATGCACGTCCGCATGTATCCCGTGCCACTTAACGTGCTCTAGAAGGTGTAAGTCAACTACCCTGGCCAGCAAGATCTCCGGATCTGTCCCCCATTGAGCATGTTTGGGACTGGATGAAGCGTCGTCTCACGCGGTCTGCACGTCCAGCACGAACGCTGGTCCAACTGAGGCGCCAGGTGGAAATGGCATGGCAAGCCGTTCCACAGGACTACATCCAGCATCTCTACGATCGTCTCCATGGGAGAATAGCAGCCTGCATTGCTGCGAAAGGTGGATATACACTGTACTAGTGCCGACATTGTGCATGCTCTGTTGCCTGTGTCTATGTGCCTGTGGTTCTGTCAGCGTGCTCATGTGATGTATCTGACGCCAGGAATGTGTCAATAAAGTTTCCCCTTCCTGGGACAATGAATTCACGGTGTTCTTATTTCAATTTCCAGGAGTGTATATTCCGCAAACCACCGTACGGTGCGTGTCGGAGGGTACCATGAACCACTCACTACTAGTCATTCCCTCCCCTGTTCCACTCGCAAATAGAGAGAGGGATAAACGACTGTCCCTGTGTTTCCGTATGACTCCTAAGTTTTCGAATCTTATGTTCTCGGTGCTTACGCTCAATGTACGTGTGCTGCAATAGAACCGCTCGGCAATCAGCTTCAAATGCCATACCTCTAAATTTTCTCAATAGTATTCTTCGAGAAGAACGTCGCCTTTTCTCCAGGGAGTCTCATTTGAGTTCTCGAAGCACCTCCGTAACACTTGCATGTTGTTCGAACCTACTAGTAACAAATTTAGCAGCCCGTTTCTGAACTGCTTCGATGTATTCCTTCAATCCGATCTGGAACGGATTCCAAACACTCGAACAGTACCGACGAAAAGGGCGCAACAGCGTCCTACAAGCATTCTCCTTTAAATACGAGCCACACATTTTCCTAAAATGCCAACGGCCTTGCCGCAGTGGTAACACCGGTTCCCGTCAGATCACCGAAGTTGCGCACTGGGGCTGGACTAGCACTTGGATGGGTGACCATCCGGTGTGCCGAGCGCTGTTGGCAAGCGGGGTGCACTCATCAGCCCTTGTGAGGCAAACTGAGGAGCTACTTTATTGAGAAGTAACGGCTCCGGTCTCGTAAAGTGACATACGGCGAGTAGAGTGGTGTGCTGACCACGTGTCCCTCCATATCCGAATCCAGTGAAGCCTGTCGGCTGAGGATGACTCGGCGGCCGGTCGGCACCGTTGGGCATTCCAAGGAATGTTCGGATGGAGTAAGTTTTATTTTACAAAAATTCTCCCAAACCAACGTCGACCATTCTCCTTCTCTATCACAATTCTCACATGCTCCTTCCATTTCATATCGCTTTGGAGCGTTACGCAAAGATATTTTAACGACTTGACTCTGTCAAGCAGGACTCAACTAATACTGTATCCGAACATTACAAATTTGTTCTTCTTACCCATTGGCATTAACTTACATTTTTCCTCATTTAGACCAAGCAGCCATTCATCGGACCATTATGAATTTTGCCTAAGTTATCTTGTATCTTCCTACAGTAACTCAACATTGCCACCTTACCGTGCACCACAGCATCGTCAGCAAACAACAGCAATTACTTCCCATCCTGTCCACCAAATCGTTTATGTATACAGAAACAACAGCGGTCCTTTCACATTTCCCTGGGACACTCCGGACGATACCGTTGTCTCTGATGAATATTCGGCGTCGGGAACAACATGCTGTGTTCCATTACTTAAGAAGTCTCCGAGACACACACGTATCCGTGAACTTACTCCACATGCTCGTACTTTTGTTAACAGCAGGCAATTGGGCATCGTGACAAATGCTTTCCCCAAACTTATGGAATCAGCCTGTTACTCTTCGTCCATATTTCGCAGTATACCGTGTGAGAAAGTGGCAAGCTGAGTTTCGCACGAGCGTTGCTCTCTGCAACCATGCTGATTGATGGACATAAGGTTCTCAGTCTCAAGAAAGTTTATTATGTTCAATTTTGGAATATGTTCAAGGATTCTGCTGCAGACAGAAACAGTGGAATGTTGGGAGAGTCCACTTGAAGGGAAGTAACCCAGGCGGGAAAACAATCATACGGCACGTGCGGCTAACAATCATACGGCACTGCGGAGAGACTTCATGAACACCCCGTATCTTACCTGAAGATCTTATGTGTTCTTGACCTTTGCAGCATTGGTGATCAAACCTACAGCGGGTGTTTCAGCCATAATATATTGTAGGATAAGGGACAGGGGAAAGGAAAAGTTTCAGGCCTTTACAGTATGGGGTGACAGCATTTTCGAACATATTACTACTTCTCCACAGGGATAAGGATTTGTGAGAGAAATACCGCACTAATTCGTACGAGCAATCTAAAAACCAAACTGCAAGGCGAGAATCTACTTCGGAATGGGTCAGGAAGCCATGTCTTCGTTAGTAATTTTTGCTCTCCTACTTATAATTTACCCAAATAGTTTGCTTCTGTCCTCAATCCTTACGTTGGGAAATATGAACATCATTTATCTAACTCGACTGATTTTATTCAACGGTTGAAGTCTTTATGCCTTGGAACATCTGACTTTTAGTTAGTTTTGCTGTGGTTTCTCTTTTCACCCAGTTACCTTTGGAAGTGTCCTTGTTGTTAATTGGTTAACTTTTGGATGATAAAACTACTGAGCTGTGTCGCCATGTGTTGACATTGACGTATTTTTTATTTAATGACGAATTTTTTGAACAAACTGAAGCTGTGGCTATGGGGAGCCCTCTTTCCCCTATTGTCACCAATATTTTTATAGATGATTTTGAAAATATCGCACTCAGGACTTCTTCTCTTCAACCTACATTTTCTACATTTTTTTGGAGATTTTCATTGTTTGGCCACATGGAATAGAAGCTCTTCAATGATTTTTCGATCATTTTAACTGTCTGTATCCACGCATCAAATTTTCGATGGAAATTGAAAAAGGTGGCAAATTTTCTTTTTCTGGAGGTTCTAGTACACAAAAAACAAAATCATACCTTGGGACATGGCGTATACCATATACCCATACATACTAACGGCTATCTTAATTCTACGAACTGTCATTTACCATATCAGCGCATGGAAGTTCTACGTACACTGGTCAAGAAAGCTTGTGCCATTACTGATTCCGAAATTTTGACACAGGAACTAGATCATCTTACGGCTGTCTACAAACTCAACGGATATACCGATCATCAAATTAATCGTGCTTTTCAGTTTGGACCATCAAGTAAACAAGCAACGGACACTAGTAAATCAGTTGCTTGTCTACCCTTAGTGGAAGTATTCCTTCAAAAATTTCTAGAATTCTCTGTAAATATGCTATTAAAAATGTTCTTTTACCTTTGGCCAAGACTAGAGCCCTGTTTGTATCTGTTAAAGATGATTTGAGATTGAGAAAGTTCAAATGGCTCTGAGCACTATGGGACTTAACATCTGTGGTCATCAGTCCCCTAGAACTCAGAACTAATTAAACCTAACTAACCTAAGGATATCACACACATCCATCCCCAAGGCAGGATTCGAACCTGCGACCGTAGCAGTCGCGCGGTTCCGGACTGAGCGCCTAGAACCGCTAGACCACCGCGGCCGGCCGATTGAGAAAGCCTGGAGTTTCTAGAATTCCATGTCATTGTGGAAATACCTATATAGGACAGCTTAGTCGCACTGTTCATAACCGACGTGTGGAACTTCAGTGAATCATACGTTTGCTCCAACCTGAAAAATCTGCCATCGCCGAACATTGTCTCAATGAGGGGCATAAAATGTCGTTTAAAGAGACGCAAGTTACTGTTCCAGCCTTTCGTTAGTGGGATTGTGTACTTAAGGAATCTATCGAAATACGATTATGTGATGACGTTATAAATAGAGATAAAGGTTTTCTTTTAAGCAAGATATGCAACCCTATTTTATATGTCATAAAACAACACCGGTCTGGTTTTCTACCCGCTACATCTTAATTTGCGATTTATCACTTTCTGCAGTGTTCACCGTTGGCGGTGCTGCAATTCTTCGCTTCGAAGGGAGCTCATCCATTTCTCGCAGTGGCCTGTACCTGGGATGTACAGGAGCCGCCGTTTCTGATGTTCATTCAGTTCCGGCGTGATTATGTACTCAGTGATCGCACCGGAAGATGGCGGTGAGATGGATCGCCGAAATAACGTGCAGTGAAGATGATCACATCCGGCCGCGTACCCGTGAATTGCATAAACATGTCTCCATTAGTTTTATTGCTTGAGTGGAGTATTTTCTCATACACTTCTCCACACTTCAACACCTAACCTGCTGTCAGGGGAAAATAAGCATTCATGGGTTTCTCTTGCTACATATACGCGGTGAGGCAGTGGCTCTTACCAGATTCAAGTTTTTCTCGTAGTACATTTATTAAATTTCGTGCGTGTTTTTCAGTTTGAGAGGTTCAGTCTCGTCTTTTTGTCAGGGTCCGTCAGTCTGTAGCGCAATAGCTGCTCACTGAACAGCCACCTACATAACTCATTAACCGCCCATTGGTGACACATCTAGAAGATAGCAAGTTGCATATCTACGTAGAGTTCTGTCTGCTTTTGTAGTTTACTTCCTCAGGAGCTGAACGCTGTTCACGAGAAGCTGAATGTCCTTTTGGCTACGGTCAGTCACATTCAGGCTGCTGTCTCTGGATGTGGAGGTGGCGGAGTATCTGGTGTGTCGCTTAGGACACGTTAAGTGTGGCTTGTTTTGTCTATGCTCTCTGCTTCCGAGGCATCGTCTAGAGTCCCCGGCTCGGTGTAAATACCCAGATCATGTAATACTAGCTGCAGGGGACTTTAACCTCTGCAGCCCATACTTAATGGAAATATCTTAGACTTTGTAGCTGCAAACAGACCGGACCTTAACGACAGTGTCAGCGCAGGAACGGGGATTAGCGACCATGATGCTATTATAGCAACTATGGTTACGAGAGTTAATAAATGAGTCGTGAGGGCGAGGAGATTGTTTCTGCTAGTCAGAGCAGATAAGCAGTTGTTAGCATCTCACTCAGAAATGAATTGACATCACTTACTTCCCATAAGATGTACATAGAGGGATTATGGGCAAAGTTTAAACAGATCGTGAATCGTGGCCTGGAAGGATATGTACCTAGTAAGTGGATACAGGAAACCACGGTTTAATAAAAAATTCGGAAGATGCTGAAGAAGCAGAACCTGTTGCATTCATGGTTCAAAAGAGAACGCACAAATAATGACAAACGAAGATTAGTAGAGTTTCGTGCGTCTGTGAAAAGATCGTCACGCAGAGCATACAACAACTGCCATCATCATACCATAGCAAAGGATCTGGCAGAGAACCCGAGAAAATTCTTGTCGTATGTAAAATCGCTAAGCGGGTGCAAGTCTTCCATTCAGTCCCTTGTTGACCATTCTCGAGTGGCAGTTGAAGACAGCAGAAGAAAGCCGAAGTTTCTAATTTCACATTCAAGAGTTCGTTCACGCTGGAGAATCGTAAAAAATACCGTTATTTGACCATCGGCAAGAGTACTCTGAGGTATTGGCCCTTCATCTATCTTGCACTGATCGTGAATCTCTCGTCCAACACAATGTTCCAAGCGACTGGAAAAAAGCGCAGATGACTCCTGTTTAAAAGAAGGGTAAAAGAACGAACCTGCAAAATTATTGATCAATATACTGTTTCGTTTCTCTCAGCCAGCGTCAGAAGTATCGTTGGTTACGTGTTGACGTGAACGTTTCAGTTAAGTTCCTTTGTTCGCTTGCTTCGTTTTTGTCACTGTTAAAATGCTAACCATTTTTTTTTTGCTTTTAGTCGAAGAAATGTTCAAAGCTGGCGGTAAATACAGTTTCAGTTCCTCAAACATTTACTTCAATTTTCCCGGAGGCAACACTCCCACATCGCGATACTGTGAAAGATTTCATTAAAAAATTTAGAACTACGGGTTCAGTGACAGATGCACCGAGAAGTGGTTGTCCTAGCGTTTCGTCTGAGGATAAACTACTCGATATTTCCGATTAAATGTCCATGAGTCCAAAAAAGTCAGTAAGAAAACACGCCTAGGAAATATAAGTTAGTGTCGGAACGGCCCACACAGCTGTAAGGAAAAAATTTGAACTTTCCCTATAGAAAGTGACAGTCGCGCAAGAATTGAAAAATACTGATCATGGCATGCATTATTGTCAATGGTTCAAAACTTTCGTTCAACAAAATGGAACGGATATTCTTAAAGAAAGGTTTTTCACTAATGAGACGTGACTTCATTTATCCGGGTACATGAACTCGTAAAATTCTCGTATGTGGAGTATTGAAAATCCATTGTGTATTCATGAGGAACTACTTCATTCTGTGAAAATAGGAGTTTGGATTGCAGTTTCTAGATGTCGCATTGCGGGCCACATATTTTTCAACAAAACCATAAATTCACAACGCACTGCAGTGGTATTCTATACCCATTCATAGGAGAACTTGTGTTAAGTGAAATACTAAACGGTTATTTTCTACAAGATGGTGCAACCGCTCATACAACTCGCGTTTCAATGTCACTGCTTGCTGACGTTTCTGGTGACCGCATATTTTCACAGGGACTTTGGCCTCCACGATCGCCTGACCAAACACCACCTGACTTTTTCTTATGTGGTGCAGCGAAAGCACCTGTCTGTAAAAAGCGTCCAAAATCCATCGATGAATTTAAAACTGCAGTATCCACTTTCACTGCCTATGTTACAGAAGACATGTTACAGCCTGCGTTTGGAAACATGATTAGGCGAATTTAATTGTGTATTCAACAACAGCGGGTACACTTTCAACATTTAATGTGAAAATTTTAAGTAAAAGTGAATATTCAATAAATTAAATAACTTTTATTTCACTGAGTTTCATTTCGGTATATTCACTGCGGCATACGGCACGCGCGGCTAACAATCATACGACACTGGGGGCAGACTTTTTGAACACCCCGTATCATTTGTCTGTAGGTAAGACAGCTGCCTGTACAGACACCAGACAGCAGAAAAATCGACGAGCCGGAGAGGAAAGCAGTGGATGGGAAGGACGTGAGTCAGGATTGTAGCCTGTACCTGATGTTATTCAGTATGTACCCTGGGCAAACTGTAAAGAAAACCAAAGTAAAATTAGTAGCAGGAATTCAAGTTCAGCGAGAAGAAATAAAAACTTTGAGGTTTGCCGATGAATTTCTAATTCATTCAGAAACAGCGAAGGACCGGGAGTAGTTGAGCGGAATGGATAGTATCTTGGGAGGAGGACAGAAGATGAACATACAAAAATGCAAAATAAAGATAATGGAAAGTAGTCGAACAAATCAGGTAATGATGAGGGAATTAGGTTAGGCAGCGAGACACAGTATATGAGTTTTGTTATTTGAGTAGCAAAGTAACTGATGATGACCATAGTATAGAGGATGTAAACTGTACAATGGCAATGGAAGGAAAATGGTTTCTTTAGAAGAGATATGTGTTAACATCGGATAGACATTTAAGTATTTAGAAGTTTTTACTATGGAGTGTAGCGAAGTACGGAAGTGAAAACTGGACGACAATCAACTTAAACAGGGACAGAATAGAAGTTTTTGTAATGTGGTGCTACAGAAGAAAGCTGAAGATTAAGTAACACGCAAGTAATGAGGAGGTACTGAACTGAACTGAGGAGAAAACACTTCGTGTCACAATATGACTAAGAGAAGGCATCGATTAATAGTACACAAGTGGTTCAAATGGCTCTAAGCACTATGGGACGTAACATCTGAGGTCATCAGTTCCCTCTACTTAGAACTACGTAAACCTAACTAACCTATGGACATCACACACAACCATGCCCGAGGCAGGATTCGAACCTGCGACTGTAGCAGCAGCGCTGTTCCGGACTGCAGCGCCTAGAACCGCTCGGCCACAGTGGCCAGCAATAGTACACATTCTGAGATATAAAGAGATCACAAATTTAGTACTGCAGGGAAGTGTGAAGGGAAACCAAGATATGAGTACAGTAAGGAGATTCAGAAGGGTGTATGTTCCAGTAGTTATTCGGAGATGAACGGACTTGTACAGGATAGAGTAGAATGGAGAGCCACATCAAACCAGTCTTTGAAATGAAGAACACAACAATAAATCTAGGTAGCAAACCTAATAGTCATCATAACTATTATTTCACCATTTCATCTGCATATGTCTTTCAAGTCTTGGTGACTCGATTTTTCATTTATTGTTCTTTTATACGTCACATAATAACGTGCGTCCGACAGCTACAAATGCGGCATTGCGGAACATAGAAACTAAACCATGGTCCACTTAGACCTCGGCAATCTGTTGGAGCTCTGCATACATTTCCATATACTTCTTCCTTAGTGGCAATGAATATATGGTATCAGTAGAGCTCTTTTATTGAAGGAATGTTTCCTTGTCGGTGCTGATCCACTTCTGATATCGTTTTCGCTTCGAACATTGTTTGTAAACCTATATCCTAGCAGGAGAAATCTTACTTTCGATTATTCGACTAGTATGTCCTTTCCAATGTAGATTCCAAGCAGTTAATATTCCTCTTTATGTTTTAACATTTATTCCATTAGAAAGTTTATCTTGACTGAGCTGCCTTCGAAATTATGGATTGTGAAAGTAACTCTGTTCTGTGCCGTAGTAGGGGAAAACACGTAATAATCATAAATGAATGATTTCTTCCTGGTAGTAAGTGAGGCGTAAGTATTTTGTTGTGTATTTATTACTCGTGAAGTACAACCGGACATTGTCAGTTGCATTACTGAGAGGTATTGACTGAATTATAAAGAATATATTTAACGAAGTTCCTGAAGTAGGAATGTCTGAATTTTGCTACGATGGTAGGGAGGTGTCAGAGAGGACATAAGAAAAATTAGAATTCAGAACTGACGAAGTTACGCACTAAACTGTGTAATCTACCCCCTCCTTCATACTTCTATCTACTGTCCATATTCAGCAATAGAGGAGCGAAGATTACAATAAACTTTCAAGTTTACTCTGTTTCTCTTGTCTAGGGGTCTGATTCTTGAAGATTAAAATGTCACATCAGGTCCTTAAGGTTGTTTTGAAATAAATAAATCTGAAGATCATTGTTGCAGCACCCTTTTTTTACGTAATATATCTTCTCACATTTTAGTATATTATACAGTATTTTGATTTTTCACATCTACAAAGCCGAAATTACATTGCTCGCTCAAAAGTACAAAAATACGTCCTATCACATCAGAAGCATGCTTACGAATCTCACACTCCGTGGAAATAACAAAGTTCCAAAGGCTTTACGATTTTTCTTAACAAATAAATTTCTAGTAGCTTTAATTTCGATTATTATTTCGCAAATGAATTCAGGAATAAACATGGTAGACAGTACAGGATTGCGTAATTAATAATATAAATTTTAAATGTGCAAATATTTCGTAATTTAAAATGCTTTTAAAAAAACGAATTTTAACTGTGAATTCAGAATTACTACTAATCGATTATAACATCTAAACTAAAATATTGTACCTTGTAATGTAACATACTGTGTATAAAATTGTATGAAAGTTTTTAAGAAAAACATATGAGATAATATTGACCTGACCAAAATTCGAAAAATATCGAGAACTACAGTTGAGAAAAAGTATTTCTAGAGGAGAATGTCCCGTTACAACTGGATGAATGAATAATATTCTACAGAGCCAAGGCTCACAAAGGGCTGTCAAGTCATGAAGATGATGATGAACATTTTCTGTAGCCGGATACTGAAGTAAGTACACATTGTTCCTGGAATTCAGCACATTCCCGGACTGTTTATCCGAATAGTTTCTCTTGAAAGTTAACTTCTTATATTCCTGTTTCCAATAACTTAACACCGTTAAATATAACATGGTTTCACTGAAGTTAACATTATGCCCATTAACGTCATTGCACAGTAGTAGTCCCGCAGTGTATTTCAGTAAAAATCCGATTTCTCAAGCTCCAAATGAGTTCTAAAGACAATGAGTGTCCCACACAACACAATATTTCCAAAGAAAATGTGAACGCGATAAGGACAGCTTTGATCTCTTCATAGTACAAAACAACCGCTCGTGGTAGCGGTGTGCCCATGCGACCTCAACCTGCTGTTTGTATAAACACACACCATACGCTCTAACTAGGTTCATAGGGCAAACCGTCGATCTATGTCCAGCAACGCTGCCGCCTGCGGTAGGAAACGGACCGGTGAATAGGTGCACGATACAGACGCGATCTATAACTGATATGGAATAGCGACGCGGCAAAGCGCCGCCGCTCGTGCTTTAGTCGCGAGCCTCTCCCAGGGGGCTGAAACAGCGCCGCGCGTAATGGAGGTCGTTATTTGGTTATTTTACGAGCCCCAGAGCGGCCGCCGTCAAACAGTTGCCGCCGACCGACGATGCGAGATCTGATGCCGCTCGAAACGTTAAGCACGCCAACGGTTTACACACAGCGAACGCGAGACTGCGACATTTCTCCGTGTCTGACCTTTCCGCACCGCCTGTTCACGGCCCCAGTCGCCAGCGAACAGTCTCCACTGACAGGGGACATAAGGTGCGGCTTACAGGTTGCTTTTTCGTGCAATTCTTCAGTGCTGTTCATCAATATGGGAGCCTTACCAGACAGGACTCATAGAAGAGATACAGAAGATCCAACGGAGAACGGCGCGTTTCGTCACAGGACCGTTCAGCTGGCCCGAGAGAGTTACGGAGATACCCAACAAACCCCAGCGGCAGTCGTTCCAAGAGAGTCGTTAGGTGGCTTGTGGAATATCACGTAGGTAGATATAGATGTAGAGTATCTGAGAAAAACATAGTTTGGGTGAAACTAACCACTGTTGGATAGGTTTGAACCACGTAACTAAACCTGGCAAAAAGGTATACAGACGTCCGAAATAAAAGCAAGAAACGGAAATTTTGCAAGGTTGCGTTTATTTTGCCAAAAAACAACATAAACAAATGATAGTAAAGTAGAAACGGATCCTTAAAACTACAGACCAATATCCTTAACATCGGTTTGTTCCAGGATTCTCGAACAATTCCTCAGTTCCATTATAATGAATTTCCTTGAGACAGAGAAGTTGCTATCCATGCATCAGCACGACTTTAGAAAGCATCGCTCCTGTCAAACGCAACTCGCGCTTTTTTCACATGATATCTTGCGAACCATGGATGAAGGGTATCAGACGGATGCCATATTCCTTGACTTCCGGAAAGCGTTTAACTCGATGCCCCACTGCAGACTAAGGTACGAGCATATGGGATTGGTTCCCAAATATGTGAGTGGTTCGAAGACTTCTTAAGTAATAGAACCAAGTACGTTGTCCTCGATGGTGAGGGTATCATCTGGAGTGCCCCAGGGAAGTGTGGTAGGTCCGCTGTTGTTTTCTATCTACGTAAATGATCTTTCGGATAGGGTGGATAGCAATGTGCGGCTGTGGTGTACATTAAGGTTATGAAACGTCCCCTTAGAAAAATTATTGAATTACTGTGCTGATAAACCTCTTACATTATTTGATTTTCAAACAGCTTAGCAAAACTGAACGTACTCAGACATTTCGCTCATTACCTATCCTGGTCAACACTAAACTGACACACAATATTTTTAGCGCAAAGCAATCTGACTTTCAATAATCCCTGCAGAAGAATGGCCCTGACTAACAATAACCTATACCTTTCATGAATTCTTACCTCACAAGAATCTTCGTTATTCGAATTACTGCAATACAGCTAGCGCCACTACTGCCAGCTAAATAAAAGATTCAAACTACTGAAGGCACTAACTACTGATAGGCATAGTTAGCAAATGAAAGATTTTGATAGAGAACAAACAATGTATTCACCTTAATAGTGTTCAAAAGTCATAATATATATAGCAGTTCATGACATCCATTCTTACAAATGTACTGTTTCTGATGGACACACGTCCAGATCATCCGCTCTCAAAAATCCACCATCTCACTTCCCCACATCCACGACAGCTGGCGGCTCACCTCCAACTGCGCAACGCTATGCGCTGTTAACAGCCAACAGCCCAACACTACAATAGCGAATATTACAACAATGCCACCCAACCACAGACTGCACACAGCACAGCCAGTGATTTTCATACAGAGTGCTACGTGGCGTTACCAATATAAAAACCTAAACAGCCTACTTACAAGGTGTCGTCGTTGAGTGACTGTAGGAGGATACAAGATGATTTGGACAGGATTTGTGTAAAGAATGGCAGCTATCTCTAAATATAGATAAATGTAAATTAATGCAGATGAATGGGAAAAAGAATCCCGTAATAATTGGATACCCCATTAGTAGTGTAGCGCTTGACACAGTCACGTCAATTAAATATTTGGGCGTAACATTGCAGAGTGATATGAAGTGGGACAAGCATGTAGTGGCAGTTGTGGGAAAGGTGGATAGTCGTCTTCCGTTCATGTTGGGAATATGTGATTCATCTGTAAAGGAGACCGCTTATAAAACGCTAATACGACCTATTCTTGAGTATTGCTCGAGCGTTTGGGATCCCTATCTGATCGGATTGAGGGAGGACATAGAAGCAATTCAGAAGCGGGCTGCTAGATTTGTTACTGGTAGGTTTGATCATCACGCGAGTGTTACTGAAATGCTTCAGGAACTCGGGTGGGAGTCTCTGGAGGAAAGGGGGCGTTCTTTTCGTGAATCGCTACTGAGGAAATTTAGAGAACCAGCATTTGAAGCTGACTCCAGTACAATTTTACTGCCGCCAACTTACATTTCGCGGAAAGACCACAAAGATAAGATAAGAGAGATTAGGGCTCGTACAGAGGCATATAGGCAGTCATTTTTCCCTCGTTCTGTTTGCGAGTGGAACAGGGAGAGAAGATGCTAGTTGTGGTATGAGGTACCCTCCGCCACGCACCGTATGGTGGATTGCGGAGTCTGTATGTAGATGTATATGAAACAATGTAAGGAATACAGAATGTAAACAACTGCAACACGCATACGGTAAACAAAAATGTTCTTAGTTTTTTCTAACGGATTTGGATACACATTCCGATAACTTTTGAACGTACTCAGTATGGGGTGTGACCACCTTGGCAGCGATACAGGCACGATAACAACGAGGCACGCTGTGAATAACGTCACCACATGTTGAAGCAATAACGCACATTCTTCCTACAGTGCTGCTCGAAAGTCTTTGAGAGTGTTTGGGGGATGCTGATGTGATGCAACCCCGTCTCCTTAGTGCATCCCAGACATACTCTATGTACAGGGGCGGGCAAACGTTGCACGCGGGTCATGAGCGCACAGCGCTGCACGTTTGCTGCTCGCGTGCAATCGTCGACCGGGACTGTGGCGACAGCCGGCAGGTTGCGGTAGAGTAGTGCCAGGCTAAGCTGCGAACGTTGATGCGAAGCGACCACTACGTAGTGACCGTTGTATCTCAAGAAGCGGAAAATGCAGAGTGAATCAAGCAAACGCAGAAGTGAAGATTTGCTATCTTTTAAAAAGGAATGGGAGAATCATTTTTTTCTTTGTGCAAAACGTGAAAATTCGAAATGTTTAATAAGTGGCAGTATTCTCGCTGGTCAGTGGAAGTTTAGTATTGAACGCCATTATAACAAATTTCTCAAAGACGAGTATAATTTATTGTCGGATTCTGAGCGGATGGGGAAATTGACTGACCTTAATAAGAGCGATCTGATGATACTAGATGAATCTGACGTAAGTTGCTGATGTCACGAGAGATCTGCGACTTTCTTTCATGTCTCTCATCTAACTGATTTAACATTTTATGGAGCACTGTTTTCAAATTTTCAGGACGGCAACAATGATAGCCCAGCGGTACGTGCAAGTTATACGATAGCGGGTAATATAGCGAGAGCTGGAAAACCATTTGCTGAAGGTGAGTTTATAAAGCAGTGCATCAATGACGCTGCTGATTTACTTTGCCCACTGAATGCAAATCAGTTTCGAGCTATCACTCTTTCTCGGCGGACTGTAAGTCGTCGTATAAGTGCCATGGCAAGCGACGTTTACCGTCAATTAAGGAGTGCAGTGCAGGAGTTTTTCCATCGCACCTGATGAGTCCACAGATATTTCAGACAGCGCGCAATTAGTGATTTATGTCCACGGCGTGGCCACTGCTCTGCACATAACAGAGGATTTTTTAGATATGATATGTTTAAAAAGCACGACCACCGGCGCGGACATCCTAAAAGCCGTTGAAGAAGCTGTCGATTCAGCTGGCTTAAACTGGGAACGTTTGCCGTCAGTGACAACAGACGGAGCACCTGCAATGAAAGGGGAACAAATGGTATTTGTTGCATTACTAAGAAAAACGCCTCAGCGTACAGAAGAATCATTATACAGCATCCACTGCATTTTGGACAAGAAGTACTCTGTGCAAAAGCAGGAAAACTGGGGGACGTCATGCAAGTGGTTATTCGGGCAGTTAATTATTTGAGATCCCACGGGATTACACATAGTTTCACACATATTTAGCTGAAATTGGGGAAGACTACGGTGACATACAATACCACAGTGAAGGTCGCTGGCTTAGCCTCGGTAACGTACTCAAAAGAATTTTTGAGCTGAGAATACCAATAAATCAGTTTTTAAAGGACAAAGGAAGGTACGATCCCAAGTTAGAAGATCCAGAGTGGGTTGCCGACGTTGCATATTTAGTGGACATTATCGGACACATGAATGCATTGAACACAAGTTTGCAAGGAGAAAATCAGCTAATTTGTGAAATGGCTGAAAAGGTGCAAGCATTCACTAGCAAGATTGAGATGTGGGAACGAGACAGCTCTCGTCAGGAAATTCACTACATTTCCCTACTCTGTCTACTGTGTGAGAACAGAATTGCAAAGAATACGTTTCCGTAGTTAGTGCAATAAAAGAGGAATTTCTCAGGCGATTTGGGGATATATCATATTAATCCGAAACTTTTAAATGGTTCTCGAGACCATTTTCTGTTTCTGTAGATGATATTCATCCCAATTTGCAAATGGAATTAATAGATCTACAGTGTAATTCTTGCCTGAGAGACAAGTTCCTTTTGGTAAGACGTGTAATAGATTCTTATCAAGACTTTCCACAGCAAGAGTTTCCTCGTCTCCATCGTGAAGCCGCGAAGATAATGTCAGTGTTTGGCTCGACATACGTTTGTGAGAGATTTTTTTTCTATTATGAAAATTAATAAGTTTCGTTTAAGAGCAAACTTCAGTGATGAAAATTTACGTAACTGTTTGCGCTTGTCTGTATGTAGAAATTTTGTTCCAGACATTAAACGTATTGTAAACTCCACCTGTGATAATTGAATAAAACGTATCGTAGGTAAAAGGCACTTTTTGAAAGCATGATTTCTTTCAAGCACTCCTACTAACCTTATGCATTCATTCAATAAAGCAAGCTAGGAAAAAAAAAACGCATTACAGAGGAAGGAGCGGAAAGACGGTATGGTGGAGAGGCTAGAGAAGCGGGTGGCCAGCTTGCCCTTGTCTGCACGCAGAACACCTGTTAACTGCACACGAGCAAGTGCACCGCACACGTGCAGGATTCCTGCCCGCCCCTGCAGTCTATGAGATTTAAATAGGTAGAGCAAGCAGCCCATGCCATATGTCCTGTATCTTCCGTTTCCAAGAAATTATCATCCGCCTATGCTCTATAAGGTCGCGTATTGTCGTCCATCAGTACGAAGTCAGGGCCCACAACATCTCGCAACAACCACACATGAGGTCCCAACATCTAGTCACGATGATAGCAGTTAAACCTCGCCTGTTCACCCATCCAGTTTCATTTAGAGGTGTTTGAGTGACCAGCATAACCCATAATCACACCATTAGGGATCCTTTTCGAAATTGCTCTCCTTCCATAATGTTTGGGTTCCGAAACAGTGTTCCACGCTCCCTCCACTTGCGAATCTGTCGAGAATCACTGTCCAGACCAAACCAGGACTTATCTTTGAAAAGAACATTGACCACTGTTCGACCACCCAAGTGGAATGTTGACGACTCCATTCTGAAGGTTCTCTTCTGTGAAGACTCGTCAGAGGTGCACATGCGGAAGGTCTCCGACAGTAAAGGCCACTCTGTCGAAGCCTTCCGTACACCGTTTGTCTCAATACAACACGTCCAGTGGATGTTGCGAGGTCAGATGCCAGTTGTCTTTCAGCACTAACTCGGTACCGTCGTGCCCTTACAGCTCAGTAACGGTCCTCTCTTTCTCATCGGCCCTGCCCTGGTTTTGGGATACAGTTTCGGTCTCTATAAAGTGTCGCCATATCCGAGAAACCAGAGAACGATTCACATTTTGCCGTCGGGTCACATCAGTTTTCGACTGTCGTGCTTCCATTCTTCCTATGGCCGTCCACTGCAGACAGTGTTCTCTGTGCCATACTGCACCGTTTGTGATGGTATACACAGCGACTGTGGATGTGGGACTATCAGGAATAAACTACCCCTTCTGACAGATGAGCTGACGTCATCGTTGGAGTGGCTGTTCGTTGACTGGAGTGCCATCTTTCGTGCAGAACTCTACGATACGGACATCTGTTGACAGTTTTTATTATTAGGTCGTGAATGACACACAGGACGGAGAAATAGCGGTTTGTTGCTTTAATTTTCGACACCAGTGTAGATGAATCGTAGCAAATCGAGTTCCCCTGTGTCTCCTTAAAGCTTATTGTTCTATACCAGGGCTGCTCTACGTTTTTAGGTTCCAGATTTACTATATGCTACTTAGTCCATTTACAGATACGCTGAGTTACAAATATGTAAAGGTTTAAGCACGAAACAACAGCGTATCCAAAATTGACCATTTTGACAACACATAGATGGTAATTATCTGTCCATCAGAAGTTTAAGGCCTACTGTACGTAGGCTGTTTAGGTTTTTATGTTAGTAACGATACGGAGCGCTCTGTATGAAAATCACTGACTGTGCTGTGTGCAATCTGTGGCTGGTTGGACTTATTGTTGAAATATTTGCTTGTGTAGTCTTGGTCAGTTGGATGTGAACAGCGCGTAGTGTTGCGCAGTTGGAGGTGAGCCGCTAGCAGTGGTGGATGTGGGGACAGAGATGCCAAAGTTTTGAGAGCGGACGATATGGACTAGTGTCCGTCAGAAAGAGGAAATTTGTGAGACTGGATATCATGAACTGATAAATATATGATGACCTTTGAAGATTATTAAAGTAAATACATTGTTTGTTCTCTATCAAAATCTTTCATTTGCTAACTATACCTATCTGTAGTTAGTGCCTTCCGTAGTTATAATCTTTTATTTAGCTGGCAGTATTGGCGCTCGCTGTATTGCAGTAGTTCGAGTAACGAAGGTTTTTGTGAAGTGAGTGATTCATGAAAGGTATATGTTATTGCTAGTCAGGACCATTCTTTTGTAGGGATTATTTAAAGTCAGATTGCGTTGCGTTGCGCTACAAATATTGTGTGTCAGTTTATTGATGATCAGAATAAGTAAAGAGAGAAATGTCTGAGTACGTTCAGTTTTACTCAGCTGTCTCTGTATCAAATAACGTAGAAATTTACCAGCACAGTGATTCATAATTTTCTAAGGTGACGTTTCACTACTATCAATCTTCAAGATAAGAGACATTTGAAAAAATTGAGTTATACACCAGCATAAATGTTGAAAACAAGTATAGTGAGCTACTTCCCTTTTGACATCATTGCCTAGTTTATTACAATCTGGTGAATAATTTGTCAGAGAGAACCTTACACCATCAGAAAGATGAGGATCAGTCAATTTACTTCTACACGTAGCATTTACTGTGTTCATGGTTGAAAGCATGCCTCATATAGATAATCTGATCCAAAAACAGTAAAACATACAGTCCTACTTTTACAATCTTAGGGTAGGTTTTTAGGCGCTCTGATCTACAAAGTTATCTTAATTGTATTCTGACTTTAAGGAAATGTAATCTTGAAAAATGTTTCAAATGGTTCTGAGCACTATGGGACTCAACTGCTGTGGTCATAAGTCCCCTAGAACTTAGAACTACTTAAACCTAACTAACCTAAGGACGGCACACAACACCCAGCCATCACGAGGCAGAGAAAATCCCTGACCCCGCCGGGAATCGAACCCGGGAACCCGGGCGTGGGAAGCGAGAACGCTACCGCACGACCACGAGATGCGGGCTGTAATCTTGAAATCGAATTATTTCCTTTTCAAGTTCAGCCTGTCTACAAGAGAAAAGATTATTCATTTTACATGAAATATCTTCCACATCTACTTCCTGGAAAAGTGAGCTATGAGAGCTAAAACAGGTTCTATTCCCTGGAAATAGAAAAATCTGTTTTCAGACTATCTGCAATGCTTTGGCAGTATAGTTCTTTGCAGCTTCTTGATCCCATTATGTGCTTTGATCTGACAGTTTTTATGGTATTAAGCTCTGTAACTGTGCTGTCCAAAAGTCAAATCTCGCAGCAAACTCTGAGCGATCTCCCCAGTCAGCGTAACACTCCCTTTACAAAGCGCAAAGTTACAGTTCATGAGTAATGGCGGTGAAATGCAGATGGAGTGGAGAAGAAAGAGGCGGATACATTGTTGTCAAATATACCGCCTACAAATACCTTGTCAAGCACTCAGTGTCAACACCTGGTATTTTCAAAACGACATCATTTAAACAGATTTCGCACAAAAATTTTGAAATATCGATTCATAAAGTCATGGCGGCCGACCGGTCGATCGCCATCGACAAACTGAGCACCCCTGCTCTGTACAGACAATTGAAGTGGTTTACGGATATGGTGTCTGCAATGGCTCTAACTTTACTGCGACCCTCACGGATCTAGTGAATAAGAGAGCTAAATGCCGAATTAAATTTGTGAACTGCATCAGGTATATACAGAAATTACACTGTTTCGGAAAATAGCTCATCTACCAGCAGATAGACAACCCAATTTACGTCTTTCACTCTGGGAACAGATGATGTACGATGGGGTGCTTATCTTAAGATCCATGAAATACTTTCTGGGCCATCCTGTAATTGGGAGATAAGCTTCAGACCAATAAGAAAAATAAGTCACAGAAATACTAAGGGAAATATTGTACACTTAAAAAGGAAATAAGAGATGCGAAGAGCTAGGGAATAACAATATCAGAGCATAAGGACGGTATCAGGAGAAATAAGACTGAAAATGGGCAGATTTCTGGAATATGTGATCAAAATGGATAGAATGAAGAAAAGAGTATCGGAAATAAAAGCAAGGAGGACTAGAGAAAACACAGGAACCAAGTGCGTTGTTGAATTGGGAAATGACTGGTCTGAATTGTGGATCGTCGCGGAAAGGAAGCAAAATTGATGAAGTACAAACCGACCAACATGGCAGGCATTAAAAACGGAAAAGGATCCAGGAAAAGGACAGACAATCGTCAGAGGAACGAAAAACCGAAGGTGGAATTGAAGAACTTGGGAAAATAGCGTGAGAACAGAAGAAAGAAGATGAAGAGATTCTGGGAGGAGAAGAAGAGTGCAGTCCATCGTGGGGTTAGATGTGGTCCCACAGTAGCCACAAGCGGAAAACAAGAAGTTAATACATTTAAGGTGTAATTTAGAATTTTATCCTTTTTGTCAATCATTAACTCCTTTTATATCTTTCTGAAAGTTCCTAACCTCAATTGGTAAAAGCGGAACCCTTGTGGTATCACTTTGTTCTCTGTCCATTCGTCTGTGTATCTGTCCGTCCGATTGTTAAAATGTCTTTTTCTTAGGAACGGGTAGATGCATCGTGTTGAAACTGAAGTCATCGGCCCCCACCTGGGAGTAATTACCAACACAGTGGTAAAATGAAATTTTCTGAGACACAAAAATAAATTTGGTTTAGTTACGTAACTAATGAGGAGGTATTGAATAGGATTGGGGAGAAGAGAAGTTTGTGGCACAACTTGACTAGAAGAAGGGATCGGTTGGTAGGACATGTTTTGAGGCATCAAAGGATCACAAATTTAGCGTTGGAGGGCAGCGTGGAGGGTAAAAATCGTAGAGGGAGACCAAGAGATCAATACACTAAGCAGATTCAGAAGGATGTAGGTTGCAGTAGGTACTGGGAGATGAATCAGCTTGCACGGGATAGAGTGGCGTGGAGAGCTGCATCAAACCAGTCTCAGGACTGAAGACCACAACAACAACAACATAGTTGCGTTTCAGTCTCTAAATTGTGTTATTTGTAAAAGATCTATATTTATCACTATTTTTTAGAAAGAATTAACTGGAAAAACCGGTAAGACTTATTAAAGAATGGGAATTTCGTCAGTTCGAAAATGAGTTGATTTTTCGGAAAGCGAATTTCCTCCGAAACTCATTTCATCCTAACTAAGACAAATAACATGTTTTACTTCTGGTCGACAGTCACGTATTATTGACCTCAAGAGGCTGTCATTGTAGCACAATACTCAAAATACTGAGACGGTTGTACCTATCACTGAAGAGGAATGTGAATAACGGTGTAACGAGATATTGAATAGTTACTGTGATAATACATCTTTTTTTTATTTTTGAATAGAATCTATACATACCAACAAAATAAGTACCATAAAAAGAATAGTTTGAAAGCGAAAATAGTAAATGAAAATTCTTTACATCTTATCTAATCTCATCGAATACCGTACAGTAAAATTTTGTAGAATTGTATAATAAGCATTAAATGTCGTGGGCTTTCAGTTTCGCTTAGTGATCTACAGATCCCAGCTGCAGCTCTGATTACACAGAAAACTGGCTTGAATATTCGGTTTGGTTTCTATATGGTGTTAAAGTAGTTCCGGAATCATTACAGGCGCTGCTTTCGACCCCACGGAGAAGGAGTATCACAGTACATAGGAATGTGTGTGTAGATTCTGCTTTCGTCGATGCTCGGTATGAAATGCATAACATTAGCAGAGAAATAGTATTTCACCGCTTCTATTCACAACGGCCTTGCCAAAGAGGGCGGAGGAGCGGATAGAGGTTCAGGGCACTCTCTTGTCCTAGGGGTGGGAAATTGCCCCTAAAGGCGGAAGAATCAGCAATGATCAACGACATGAGGATGCAGAAGGCAATGGAAACCATTGCATTAAAGACACGTAACGTGTATCCACAGGACATGTGGCCTGTATTTGAAGAAGTGTCATGATGATCTCTCCATTGGCAAAAGATTCCGGAACAGTCCCCCATTCGGATCTCCGGGAGGAGACTGCCAAAGGGGAGGTTACCATGAGAAAAAGATTGAATAATCTACGAAAGGATAACGTTCTACGAGTCGGGGCGTGGAATGTCAGAAGCTTGAACGTGGTAGGGAAACTAGAAAATCTGAAAAGGGAAATGCAAAGGCTCAATCTAGATATAGTAGGGGTCAGTGACGTGAATTGGAAGGAAGACAAGGATTTCTGGTGAGATGAGTACCGGGTAATGTCAACAGCAGCAGAAAATGGTATATCAGGTGTAGGATTCGTTATGAATAGGAAGGTAGGGCAGAGGGTGTGTTACTGTGAACAGTTGAGTGACCGGGTTGCTCTAATCAGAATCGACAGCAGACCAACACCGATAACGATAGTTCAGGTATACATGTTGACGTCGCAAGCTGAAGATGAACAGATAGAGAAAGTGTATGAGGATATTGAAAGGGTAATGCAGTATGTAAAGGGGGACGAAAGTCTAATAGTCATGGGCGACTGGAATGCAGTTGTAGGGGAAGGAGTAGAAGAAAAGGTTACAGGAGAATATGGGCTTGGGACAAGGAATGAAAGAGGAGAAAGACTAATTGAGTTCTGTAACAAGTTTCAGCTAGTAATAGCGAATACCCTGTTCAAGAATCACAAGAGGAGGAGGTATACTAGGAAAAGGCCGGGAGATACGGGAAGATTTCAATTAGATTACATCATGGTCAGACAGAGATTCCGAAATCAGATACTGGATTGTAAGGCGTACCCAGGAGCAGATATAGACTCAGATCACAATATAGTAGTGATGAAGAGTAGGCTGAAGTTCAATACATTAGTCAGGAAGAATCAACACGCAAAGAAGTGGGATACGGAAGTACTAAGGAATGACGAGACACGTTTGAAGTTCTCTAACGCTATAGATACAGCAATAGGGAATAGCGCAGTAGGCAGTACAGTTGAAGAGGAATGGACATCTCTAAAAAGGGCCATCAGAGAAGTTGGGAAGGAAAACATAGGTACAAAGAAGGTAGCTGCGGAGAAACCATGGGTAACAGAAGAAATACTTCAGTTGATTAATGAAAGGAGGAAGTACAAACATGTTTCGTGAAAATCAGGAATACAGAAATACAAGTCGTTGAGGAATGAAATAAATAGGAAGTGCAGGGAAGCTAAGACGAAATGGCTGCAGGAAAAATGTGAAGACATCGAAAATGATATGATTGTCGGAAGGACAGACTCAGCATACAGGAAAGTCAAAACAAACTTTAGTGACATTAAGAGCAACGGTGGTAACATTAAGAGTACAACGGGAATTCCACTGCTAAATGCAGAGGAGAGAGCAGATAGGTGGAAAGAATACATTGAAAGCCTCTATGACGGTGAAGATTTGTCTGATGTGATAGAAGAAGAAACAGGAGTCGATTTAAAAGAGATAGTGGATCCAGTATTAGAATTGGAATTTAAAAGAGCTTTGGAGGACTTACGGTCAAATAAGGCAGAAGGGATAGATAACATTCCATCAGAATTCCTAAAATCATTGAGGGAAGTGGCAACAAAACGACTATTCACGTTGGTGTGTAGAATATATGAGTCTGGCGACATACCATCTGACTTTCGGAAAAGCATCATCCACAAAATTCCGAAGACGGCAAGAGCTGACAAGTGCGAGAATTATCGCACAATCAGCTTAACAGCTCATGCATCGAAGCTGCTTACAAGTATAATATACAGAAGAATGGAAAAGAAAATTGAGAATGAGCTGGGTGACGATCAGTTTGGCTTTAGGAAAAGTAAAGGGACGAGAGAGGCAATTCTGACGTTACGGCTAATAATGGAAGCAAGGCTAAAGAAAAATCAAGACACTTTCATAGGATTTGTCAACCTGGAAAAAGCGTTCGACAATACAAAATGGTGCAAGGTGTTCGAGATTCTGAAAAAGGTAGGGGTAAGCTATAGGGAGAGACGGGTCATATACAATATGTACAACAACCAAGAGGGAATAATAAGAGTGGACGATCAAGAACGAAGTGCTCGTATTAAGAAGGGTGTAAGACAAGGCTGTAGCCTTTCGCCCCTACTCTTCAATCTGTACATCGAGGAAGCAATGATGGAAATAAAAGAAAGGTTTAGGAGTGGAATTAAAATAGTAGGTGAAAGGATATCAATGATGCGATTCGCTGATGACATTGCTATCCTGAGTGAAAGTGAAGAAGAATTAAATGATCTGCTGAACGGAATGAACAGTCTAATGAGTACACAGTATGGTTTGAGAGTAAATCGGAGAAAGACGAAGATAATGAGAAGTAGTAGAAATGAGAACAGCGAGAAACTTAACATCAGGATTGATGGTCACGAAGTCAATGAAGTTAAGGAATTCTGCCACCTAGGCAGTAAAATAACCAATGACGGACGGAGCAAGGAGGACATCAAAAGCACACTCGCTATTGCAAAAAAGGCATTTCTGTCCAAGAGAAGTCTACTAATATCAAATACCGGCCTTAATTTGAGGAAGAAATTTCTGAGGATGTACGTCTGGAGTTCAGCATTGTATGGTAGTGAAACATGGACTGTGGGAAAACAGGAACAGAAGAGAATCGAAGCATTTGAGATGTGGTGCTATAGACGAATGTTGAAAATTAGGTGGACTGATAAGGTAAGGAATGAGGAGGTTCTACGCAGAATCGGAGAGGAAAGGAATATGTGGAAAACACTGGTAAGGAGAAGGGACAGGATGATAGGACATCTGATAAGACATGAGGGAATGACTTCCATGGTACTAGAGGGAGCTGTAGAGGGCAAAAACTGTAGAGGAAGACAGAGATTGGAATACGTCAAGCAAATAATTGAGGACGTAGGTTGTAAGTGCTACTCTGAGATGAAGAGGTTAGCACAGGAAAGGAATTCTTGGCGGGCCGCATCAAACCAGTCAGTTGACTGATGACCAAAAAAAAAAAAAAAATCACAAGGCAGAAAAAGATGTTGGGCTGACCTCCGATCTCCGCATCCCCTTCTTTCAGCGATCCAAAACTGCTTTGGAAACTGTTTGCGCAGCTAAAACTGTTGCCAAGCACTCAAACTCGGGACCTTACCTTTCGTGGTCCAGTGCTGTACCGATCGACGTACCCGAGCACCACTCCTGACTCTTCCTCACAGCTTTACTTCCGCTAGTAGCGCATCTGCTACCTTCCAAACTTCACAGACGTTTACTGCGCAGCTATCAAAACTAGCCCTCCTGGTCTAAGGCGCTGCAGTCATGGACTGTGCGGCTGGTCCCGGAGGAGGTTCGAGTCCTCCCTCGGGCTTGGGTGTTTGTATTTGTCCTAAGGATAATTTACGTTAAGTAGTGTGTAAGCTTAGGGACTGATGACCTTAGCAGTTAAGTCCCATAGGATTTCAAACACATTTGAACATTTTTTGAACTAGCCCTCCTGGAAGAAAGGCTATTGTGGAGACACGGCTTAGCATGTTTCGTAGGACGTCTGGAAGGTAGGAGACGAGATACTGGTGAAGTAAAGGTATGAGGACGACTCGTGAGTCGTGTTTGGGTACCTCTGTCGGTTCCGGCACTGTAGCTCAGCGTGTTCGGGCTGCCTGCGAGAGGAAAAGGTCCCGAGTTCGAGTCCCGATGCGAAACACAGTTTTAACCTGAGAGGAGATTTCATATCAGCGCACACTCTGGTGCAGAGTAAAAAAATCATTATGGGACTAGCACTCGTGTTTTGAAAGCGAAAAACCACTTATAATACTTAAGTAACGTCGAAACAAATAAAAGTAATGAGCTTTTTTACGGTTTTGTTACTAACTCTGTCAATAAGGTGTCTGGTTATTCTTAATTCTAACAGCCTATTTTTTCCTGGATTGGTGCCCATCACAACATCGCAAGTCATGCTCTGAACACGTTAAGAGTTTCCGCTTCTTTTCTACCACAGCTAAAAGACTTATTTTACCCGTCTAACGTGTGACAAGTGGCATATGTATGTTAACAGTTTTTCCAAGCGTAATAATTATAAAAATAATAATGATACTATTTACTAACCACAGACTTTTCTGTCAAATGATGTCGGTTCAATTTTATGATTACATAATGTGTTGCACTTCCACTCGAATTCCTCCCCCTCCTTCTTCTTCTTGTTCTTGCGGGGGCCTATAGCTGGTTGCCGCATCCCGGATGTCCGTGGTCAAATGTCCTGATCTCATCTTTCTTCTTCATCCTCTTCTTTTCTTCTTCCCACCATCGCTTCTTCGATACCACTTACGCTCGCTTTCCGTGGTATTCTCCTTCTTCTCCTTCCACGACGTTGCTTTGTAAGTACTCCTCTAGGCCAGCTGTCTCCACCCATTCCTTTGACATGCCCACACCATCTTAGCTCTCTTGCTTCTGTGATATCTATGTTATTACGAATAGCGTCTTTCTCCTATTTCCTCACTTCTTACGTGGTCAAGTCGGTAAATTCTACCTTCCCTTCTCAAGAAGTCCATTTTGAAAACTCTAAGCCCCTTTTTTATTTCTTTCTGCTGGTTCCCAGCACTCACTCCCATAGGTTTTTGTTCGTTCGACGATGGATTTTTATAAATGTATTTTAAACTTTACACTCATTTTGAAGGACCAAAGTACAGGATTTAATTTTTGGAGAGTCGCCCTGCCTTCCCTGATTCGTTGTTGGATACCTTTGTCGTACCTTTCATCGCGTGATAGGATACTACCCAGGTACTTGTACTCTTTAAACACATTAATGGGATGTACGCCATTATCCAAGTTACTTCCCTCTTCAACGCAATATAGATATTTCGTGTTCACAGAATTAGTTTCCAAAAGCAATTTTTATACTCCAACTATTTTCTAAGGATGGAAGATATATCTTTTTTTTTTTTTTTTTTTTGTCTGCATCGACCTGATCGTTAGCATCGAAAATTGTGTACGTGCACTGGTTCCCTACTTCATTCACCATGCCCGTTTATTTTCTACTCAGACCCAGTGTTTTCTGCACATACATCTTAAAGAGTGTAGGAGACAGAAAATTCCCTGACTACAGCACCTCCAGCAATATCTTTAGTAGAACTGTGCATCTGGTTTCCCATGTCGTATGAAGACCAAATATTTGTTTAGTTTCCTTTCCAATCTCTTCTCCATGACCTGACTTAGGGTAAAGATAATATCTAAATATGACCTGCCTCATCTAAAGACACTTTATTCGTTTCACTTCATTTACAGACTTCTTTATTCTTGATATTAAAATCCTCCTACCACCCGCTAATTGAATCTGTGATGTAATCGCTACATAGTTTCTTGCTTCCCTTTTTGTGTCTGGGGCTTAGATACGCCAAGTTCCACTCTTCTGAAATTTCCTCCCCATACCACAAACATTCGTTATATAATTTGCTTAGATATTCATACAGAATGCTTGGTCCAAACGTCACTAACCCTGCTGGTACATTTTCAGGCCCTATTATTTCCCAGTTTTAGTTTGATTAGCTGTCTCCTGTACCTGTTTCGTAGTTATTTTCTCTACATCTTCACCGTCTTGGTTCTCCCGTATCTCCCAGTTTATTTTCTTGTAACCTGTCCTTTCTTCTGTTAGCAGGACTTAAAAATGCTTCTTTCACTCTACGAGTCTGATAATTGGAAACTTTGCTCTTTTACGCCTTCTTTCAGCCCTACAAGGATTTTCCATGTTGCCTCCAGTTTCGTGTCCCCATGCGTCGATCGGCTTCCTTGCATTTTTCCCCTAATTAAATATTTGAAAGTATTCATTAAATAACAGAAACTAATTTTAGAACCCATTGATTTCCTTGTCAGTTTTCCAGATTAGAAAAAGAGTTACTATTACGTTATTTACTACCGACGATTAGTATTTAACTACCAACACTAGATAAATAGTAAAAGAAATATGTATAAGAGTAGAAATGGCCAACTGTGCTCTTAGTAAACTATATAAGCGAAATTCTCAAGATACATCAAACATTTACAAAGAGTTATTATGACCTGCTTTTTTTTATGACTGACAGCTGTTGTCTTTTAGCACAAAATCCTTTCAAAGCATGAGGGTGGTTCAGTGACCAATAGAGAGTTGCAATCTTCAAATTACTATGAGAGATAGGTATTAAAGAAATTGATTATGGGCCAGACGAGAACGGAAAATGCATCTATGATAGTGAAGAAAACTTTGGTGTGAACTGGACAGTAGCAACGTAGATAGCCAAAGGAGGTTAATTTCAGGATTCCGAAAAGTAATTTGAGACTGAGAAGATGAACTATCATAAGGTAAGTAGATGGCATTACAAGATATGCAGGAGCTACAGGGACTCGTACCACTGAAAGATTGCAATGCACGGAAATAACTACCTAGCTGTAGACGACAAATGGCTGATGACGATCTATCATAAAGGGTTCAAGGGTATAACCGCACATATTGTGATCGTTCATACCTTAATATGTCCCCGTTTCAACGTGTTAGTTGTTTTTCCTCTGCGTCAAACAATCTTCCTGCACTTCCAAGCCATAATTTACTACCTGATATTTTCTGCACGGTCTTTCTGTACTACTAAATGGACTACGTCTGTCGCTGTAGACTAACCGTTTGGCGTCATGCATTCAGGTTTCAACACCTGACCCAGGCGGAAAACAAGAATTAATGGCGTACTCTTTGCCACATGTACTTGAGGATACTAACCAACCTAAAAACATACTACTATAATTATTAGTAAATACTGATGTAATGTTGTCCACTACACTTTCCTCAGGCACCATTAAGAGTGTCTGTAGTTATATCCTTAAGGCTTTGTGTCTTAGGGTCTGCTTTGATAGTTTTGACAGTGATTTTTTTTAACTACAGGTCACTAAATCTTCATCAAACCCTTTTTGTTTTTATCCCTCACTAAGTTTCGTTTATCTTAGCTGGGTTTAATAACCCCCAGGTTGGGAACCACTGCCACAGCACGAAAATTCCACCTCCTTTTAACAAGGGCTGCTGGCGTGTCACTGTGTCATTTGACGTCGACGAGAGACTTGCTTATATTCCTAGTGTGACAACTCCTCAGTGTGCTTGGTACAACGCTGACCCCCTCTCGCCCTCCTATCACACAATTACGGTCCAGAAAACGCTACTGCCTATTCGTTACGGTATCTCCGTACAACAACTTCTCTCTCTTCTACACTTGCTCAACAGTTGTGCATTCATTAGGGCTACTATTTACGAATGTTTCTGTTAGCGCAATGAAACTTTATATGTTCCATTAAGCCATTGCCTGGGTATATTCCAACTGTTGTGATGAATTCACTGACTTCGCATGTCCCTGTAACGTAGTACACCTGATTACATTGAGCAGAAATGTTGCCGATTGATTCTCATGCACTATTATCTCCCGTCAGTCTGTATTTTTAAGCTGAGCTGAAGTTGTTTTTGAGCTTTCTTCATAAAATAAAACGTTTTTCTTCGTTCCATAACGCTGTCGTTTAGTTCCGCACACAATGAAGAGTCTGTTGCAACCATTAATTTCACATATTTATTATAGAGCTGGGGTTGTTTTGTAGCTTTCTCCATAAAATAAAATGTTTTTCCTCATTCCATAACACTTCTTTAGTTCGACGCACAATAAAATGCCCGTTTCAAACCTTTAATTTAAAATTATATTTTATAGTGTCTCGAAATGTTGTTAAGTATAAACATTGCATCTGAAGAGTTATCCTTTACCCTATTTGTCTCTGTCGATGTAAATAGTACCACGCGTGTTTGCAGCAATAAGAAGAAACAGGGTGACACGATGGTGACGGATTTAAAATCATCAACTTCTTGTTAAATGATAACACTTCAGCTACCAGTGGAAAGCAGTTTAATGGACTATTAACTCGTCCGCCGGTCTTCAATAATTAATAGCTTGGAAGATCGATGAAGAGCTTAATAATAAGAGGTAAAATCGAAATCACGCAAACATCGACTGCTCGCGGCGTGTCTTGCGGTCTTGATTTGTCCTGAAATTACGGTCATGGGACTGTGCGTTCTTCGTCATGTTCCGCTGAGTGAGAATATGCGTTCTCTTGGCACCTGTTTCACTAATCTGTTATTACGGGCGATCTGGTATAGAAGGAGCACTAGACTTACCAAATGTCAACTTAGGCTTTAGACACTGTTAGCGATGGCAACGGCATTTCATATGTCCCAAAAATTAGAGATAACGTTACAAAATGACACGGTAAATGACAAGGTTGGCAAATGGCTCTGAGCACTATGGGACTCAACTGCTGAGGTCATTAGTCCCCTAGAACTTAGAACTAGTTAAACCAAACTAACCTAAGGACATCACAAACATCCATGCCCGAGGCAGGATTCGAACCTGCGACCGTAGCGGTCTTGCGGTTCCAGACTGCAGCGCCTTTAACCGCACGGCCACTTCGGCCGGCCAAATGACAAGGGGTCAGATGCATATAGTGCGCGTCTACATACACAGGGCGTTTAAAAAGCTGTATGACATTTTCCTACAGCAGGTAGAGTTTGTCAACATTAGAAAAAAAGTATCTATAATCAAAGCGACGAGAAGTTTTGCAAAGAGATTAAAAACCTTTAAGTTATGCCGCTCACTTAAGTCTGTCAGAAAAAATAAAGGACTCGGAAGATCAGTAACTGGAGCTGATATTATTAAATGTAGTCATTTCGCTTATGGTTGTTAAAGCCATTTATAGCCACTGCAGTTTCCTCAGTCTGAAGCATCTACATATACATCACATGTATACTCTGTATGCTACCTTGCGGTTTGTGGCGTACGGTAATTTGTATACCACTGTTACTTGTCCTCTTCCTGTATCAGTCGTGGGACGAACGATTGTCGTTAAGTCTCTGCGTTGACTCGAATAATTCTCATTTTATCTTCATGTTTTTTTCGCGAGATATACTTATAATAAAGTAATATATTCGTTGAGTATCCTAGGAACCTTTAACAAAATACCATACCATGATGCCGAACGCCTCTCTAGCAGCGTCTACCAGTCGAGTTAGCTGGTCATGTCTGTGATCTTTCGTGTTTTTGCTAAATGAACCTGTAAAGAAACATGATGCTCTTTTTTGGATCTTCTCTACTTATTTTTGCAGTTCTATGTGGTACAGATCCCATACTGACGAGCAATATTCAATTATCTGTGTGGAATGAATGTTTTGTAGCCTACTTCCTTTGTTGATGGACTGCATTTACTGACGATGATTCCAATGAACCTCAGTCTGCTACTTGCCTTACTCGCGATAATTTAGTGTGGTCGGTCTACTTCAGATCACTACCACTAGATAACACTACATATTTTGTGAAAGTAACTGCCTCCAGTGATTGTTCCGAATTTGTGTAATTGTAAAGTAAAAGATCTTTATGTATTCGCTATATTTTATATTTGGTTAAATTGAGTGAAAATTCCCACTCCCGCAGCACGCGTAGATCCTCTGCGTGTCTTGCTGCACTTCGCTGTGTGGCCACATCTCTGTACTCAGCAGCATCATCCGAGAAAAGCCTCGGGAAAATTCCAACGTCCAACGTTGTCTACTAGGTCATACATATACACTGTGAAAAAGTAATGGTCCTATAACACTCTTCTGATACACCCCCGAAGTTACTCGTACGTCTGAAGACTTGTCTCCATTCAGAATGAAATACTGTGTTCCACTTGCTAGAAACTCTTCAATCCAGTCACACAGTTGGTCTCATACTGCGCACGCACGTAGTTTGTTCATTCAGCGACAGTACGGAGCTGTATCGAATAGCATTGTGTCATGTGGGATGTTACAGCCCACACTGCAACGTTAAGTCGTGGCGTACTAGAATACAGTTTCCAGTAGTCTGAATGCTAATACATACCACTACACATTATACATTAAAGTCTCAGTGGCATTTAGCCGTAAGTAAAGGGTAATCTTAGGAACTACTGTAGGGAGTTTTACAAAGTGTTCACTTATAAATATATTCGATATAGGTTTATGTCGCGCCTCCTGAGAACTTTGCTGAGGTGGGCTACTTCAATCGTATAATTTACACTAGAATTTTGTTAATATTCAGTTACCTAACCTTTCTGTCTAAATTGCAATGATAACCTTACGCAGTGGTCTGTAAATAAAATTACCGCTACACGAGACAAATCGCTAGCTGTGGTATCGGTATACCCACATTTCCACACACCAGGTCATAAAGAGTCATACGATGAGCACAAAAACAGCATTCCACTGATATAAAAATAAAAATTACATACACATAATAGAAATAAGTAGCCAACGTGGTGACTGGAACAATACAGATGTAGTCATTTTACTGCTGTTGTAACCCAGTCACTATTTAAACGTGGAAAAATTTAAAATAATGATTACAAAAAACAGAACGAGTGGTATAGTATCTGATAACACAGTGAGCAGCAAACATGGTGAGCACGTCTGGTAGTACAAGTATTTTGGGACAGTATTGAAGTGAAATGGGATGATCAAATAAAATTATTATAAGGCACAGGGAATTAAAGAATTGGATTTCAAAGATTCTGGCTAAGCGCTGTATATCTTAACTCACATACAGGACATTGGTGCTACCCATTCTGGCATGCTGCTCCAGTTTTTGAAGTCTGTATTAGTTGAGCTTACAGCAGGCATCAAACAAATGCAGAGACACATTGCTAGGACTGTATACGAAAGCACTACAAAAATTCCCGGAGTAATGCAAATGAAATCGTTGGAAGAAACACGACGTAGCTCTAGCGAAATTCTGTTGTTTGAGTTTATTTAACCGGTATACAAAGATGATGGTGAGAGAGGACAAGTCCCTATCTCACTATTTTTCGTATTCAAGACAACTGTTTAATGTTGATTTTGTACCCAGGGTATTTTTGTGAGACAACAGGAAGTTGTCAACATGAACAGGCACTGATGGGAGCTTGATCGTTGTTAATGCATGCAGGATCCTTATGGTGGCTCTCCTTCGAATAGTATTTTCTGGAGTTGAGACAAGCAGGCAGTTTGGTCATTTAACAGTAAATATTGCGCTGGACGTTTCGGACTTGGACGCCACGTGCAGCTACTGGGAAAAGGAACATCTCAAAACACCGACCGGGGAGAGAATGCTGGTCCCCAGAATTTCTTACACCAGCGTTCAGACTATGCTTTCGAACAAAGACGCAAAAAACACTACCTACCAGTTATCTACCTATTAGGCGACTCGAGCCATGGCAGGGGCTGAAGCGTGAGTGAAGTTTGGGTCACCAAGCCAAGGCATATCGACAGAGTTGTAAACAGGAACGGTGGCCATAAATATTAGCGAGTTTTCATGTTCACTGTAAACCAGAAGCTATCGAGAGAGCTGTTAGGTGGTCTCATCCCTCTGCCTGTTATGTTTTTGGGAAGCCTCAGGCCTTTGAAATAGTTTTACATTGGAATGCGACACTTATGGCTGCTCTGAAATGGTCTATGCTGGGAAACAAAAGCACTTGTTTTAGTTTAGCGAATTCCCCTCCTCGGCCACACGGTTACGTTTCGGCCATACAGAAAATGATCTCTTTCTGAAAATGATCTCTCTGATAAGAGTATTGTTCACTTTAGGGCTATCAGCTTTCTGCTTAATGTGACTGTGGGACAAAAAGTCAGGAGCACAAAATCCTCTCCTCTGTGCACAGGAATTTATGAGTCAGGGATTGGGTACTTCTTCAGGAAAAGAAAGATTATTGTTAACATTGACTGGGATTGGCTGATGTGTAGAGCAGATGAGCTGGAGGGGACACATGGAGCTCGTGGGATCTTTTGATTCACATGAAACCATAGTGCGGGTGGCCGCGCGAGTGTTTTGTGGAGTTCACAGAGGTTGAGGTGTGGTGGAAAGTGAGGGGACCAGAAACCTGGCATTCTGATTTAGATTCCGGTCTTCAGAGGAGACACATTATTTTTTTTTCAGACTCCAGTCTAGAGTTGATTTTGGTCTTCACTCTTGTTATGAGTGAGCTGCACTTGTGACACTCGTCCTGAGCGAGACTTCGGACTACCACTGGTCTTTCTTGGTAGCCAGTGGTGAGGACTTAGCTGTACCGACAGTTGAGGCGTTACTCATCTTGGACAACTCGCTATGCTGAGGGCTGTCTGCCATCTCGACGTTTGATCTCTTCGTGCATAGTACCGTGTAAGTCAGCCAAATTGGTCCATGGTATGACTGGCGAGTGGGAACGTCACATGCTGGAATCTGCTGAGATTTCAGGGCTCTATTACACAGTAATTGTGATCCGACAAACAGATCGTCAGCTGCGACTTTGCATATTTGGTTCACTCGATAGCGACTTACAGGCACCGCACAACGCTACTCTGGAATCGCTTCTACCACGACTGTGACCAGAGACAGCATTACACATAAAGAAATAGGTATAGCATTGCCGCTCCAGCTTGTTAGGGCAAACAGAATCACAGTCGCGCCACTTGCTCTCAGCTGTACCAACGTAGTGTAAGTCCTGTGAATCCATCAAAGTCCATCCAACGACTGATAACTTCAGACTGCGTTATCCATGTTTGGAGCCAGAGTAAATAGTTAAACCAGCAAATCTTTACGAACGAATCACCATCCAGTGGAGTGTTAACTAATTTGTTGCGTCTATTTGTGTTGCCAACAGTTTATGATTTATTCGTCAACACGTGCAACTCTTATTGTATGATCGGAAAACTTGTGCCATCATTTTTATAAGATATAAATCCCGTGCTGATACATTAATCATCAATCAACGAGTTGCTACAATAATGATAGGACCACCATTGCATTAAATTATTTCAGGATTCATTTAGATTATGATAAAAATGATAATCTCTAATACACGTCAACAACAATCAACAATCACACTCAAAGCGAAAAATCAGTGTAGCAGACACATGGGCCACGTAGTGAAGTGGATGGTTTGCTATTTAAAGAGATTGCTGTCAGCGTATAGACTCATTGTCGCCCGTAGCCTTTAAAATCATACCGCAGGACCAGTGTAGTTTTGCAATTTGGCGACCGCTGCCAAAAACCTGGATTCATGGCACCTTCTGCGCCACTTACGTGCGATTTCCGCTGCAAGGTTTCTGTTTTGCATTTGAAATTCGGTTATTGAACTGAGGTAGATTAGTTTGGCGCAACCGGAAGAATTTCTGTCACTAAATACATAGATGATTTGTGAATTTAAGTGTGATGTTTGCTTGTATTTTCATTCATTTGTTGTTGTGACTTCTGTCTCACTTTTTGATTGTTCTGGAATGAGAACGCTGTTTTGTTAACGTGTGGGATGATTGATTATCAGTGGCTATTGGATTTTATCGTAGATTAGGGTTGTTTTTATTTGATATGCGTTGTCAGTGATTTAGAATTAGTGGCTCGCCAGGATAAATTTCAGGGTTGAATCGTGTGACATTGTAACAGGATCAATTGAAATCTTTTCGGAGTAGAAACCTGAATGCGTGTTTGACTAGAAGCAAGGCACGTTTGCTCCAAAGTAGTGAGAATATTCGAATGTCACAAATGGATCAATGTCAGACAGGTAGCACAGATGAAGAAAAGGTTGTGGAGAATCCTCGTCGAATTTAGTCGGTGACCTTGCGGATATGTCGAGGAAATTCAGAAGGAGAAGCAGCAGCAGAGCGCCATTTGGAATTAGTAGGCAAGGCGAGACGTGAGAGTGACAGATCAGACCCACAAACAAACCGTCGCAGAGCGATGAAATATTCATTTAGTCCCGGAGGTATTAGCGGAAGATCTCAGTTTAAGGCCCTCACGGGATTCGTGCAGGAAGCGGAGAAAAAAAAAAGCAGGAAGCGGAGAAGAAGAAGCAGGAGAGAGAGAAGATAGCAACGAAGGAGATGAGGAACGTAATCACTAAGGAGGCGAAGAAGATACGGATGGTGGCTGAACAGCCTGCTGAAAGTATAAAACAGGTTAAGAAGGAAGTTACGTGTGTTAAAGAGGAGTTAGATAGCGTCAAGGAAACATCCACAGAGAAGCGAAAGGTCGTGTACGAGGCAAACCGCGACGCAAGGGGGCAAGATTAGTAGCCAAAGGCGCACATAAGAACGCTTCGGTAGCAAAAGAACAAATAAACAGGACAAATTGAAATATGGAAGTCCAGAAGACGCAAGAAAAAATTAGAAAGAACGCGAAGCTCGTCGAATATATCGAGAATAAAAGGCAGAATTATTGAAGATTAAAGAGGACCAGACTTGCATTACCTCTGCGGGCATTCATAAATGAAAATGAAATGGTGTGGTGTGGCCCTCAACTACGTACCCTCTGACTCGAAGTTGAAATATTAAAACTTTTGCCAGTTTCTTTGTCTGGGGGTTGGGATACGTAGTTGACGCATTACAAGCCAAATACTGCTGAGTCTACGGTATACAATATGAATATACACATGAATCGAATGGTAGAAGGTTCCTATCACTTTGCAATTGCGATTGTAACGTAGAACCTTATCAATGCAAGACTGCATTCAAATAAAATCTGCAAGTACTATCTTAATGACTTTAAATTATGAGAACGATAGTAGAAGTACTTTTGAGAATGTGGTATATTTCTGCAAAACATTTACTGGTGTCGATGGTCTAGCGATTACATAAATTATAAGTTGAATAACAGAGAAACAATAGATTCCTATAGCAAATAATTAGTTATGAACAACAACATATCTCACGAGATATGCACTTCTAAACGCACATCACGTCTTCGCTGTAGAAGCCACGGAATTCTCATAAGTACACAAGTCGGCACTACGAAGTATTTATACCTGCCGCGATCACGCGCAAACCGCTGCACACTCTCCAACTCTCTGCCGCGACTGTGCATCCGTCGCGTCCTGTGTGACTCTTCCGGAGTCTCCGTGTCCTGTCCAATACTGTTCTCCCACATCCATCCAGTCTCCCCATTCACGAGCGCTTTGATTGGCTATAGCGCTCCAGCCCTGTCTTCAAGCCAACGCACACTCAGTCATAATGAAAACACATTCGAAATACTGGATTTACATGTAAACAACTTGAAATTAATTAAATATTCCTACGGTTGGACCATAAAGACGCTCTAACACACTTTATTAAATACATACACAAAGTAAATAAATATATATCAAAGGAATAGCAAGTAAAAGTAGGGCAGTAGCCTAATATCTCTGTGCTTTTCAAAACACAGTAAATATTTGACCAATTTCCTCATGAATAGTATATATCGGATATAAACAAAGACACAGATGAATAAATATATTTATAAGCATGCTGCTACCATTTTTTCGTGTAGCTGTGGAGTACTGACGCGATCAATAGAAACTGGTCACTTTTACCTCCAATAATTCACGTACTACTCAAGTTACATGCCTGTAATTTATACCAATTTAGGTTTACACTAATAGCTTTCTAAATGCATGTCGATCGACAAAATCGGATGAACGGTTTAGATTTTGGAAATTCGTTGCTGGGTGTTACTTGTATAATTTATCGTCTGGTCCTAAACCTTAAACTAATAAAGATATTGAAAATCTGAATACGTCATCAGGATCGTCATGCAAATAATGGTAATGTACATGTTTCTTGAAAAAAGAGACAGCATTGGTCGTATATTTTTTACTATTGCAAAATCGATTTTCTGTCACTGAGTGACCATCTTCAGTGCTATATTGTATAACTTAAATTGGGATGCACTGTTGTCACTAAGCTTACGGCAATCACATAGACCCAATGCTGTCTCTTTTTCCAAGTATACCTGTTATCTGGTCGTGGTGCACAAGACAACATGGAGTCGCCAATCAGTACATGTTTCTATTTGAGGTACCATGATTCATCTGGCTACTATTAATTTCTATATGAACTGTGAAATGTCTGCCATGATGGTTTCACGAAGTCCGCCATCTTTGGCACTCTTGGCATACAAGTCTCTTTCATTGACACAGCGTGACCAAGGAATTCCCAGCCACGCACTCGCTCGACCCCGGCTATCGTTCGGCAGCACGTGGCCGTCGATGAGACGCGCCCCGCAGGGAGGCTCCAGTGCGGCCACGTCAATTCGAACTTAGAATATTTCCAGGGCGCCACAACTCGCCTGTTACCTCGCACCTCACAGAAAGCGAGCTAGCAAAAGACGTTCAGCAAGCACATTAGTGTGATGCACATTTAGAATGACGGTCTGGCATGGCAGCACTATCACATGATCAGGAGAGGAGAGCATGTGTTACGACATTTCTATGCACGGTATGAGGCTACATCATCAGCACGAAGGCGAATGCCGCATGAGAACACACCAGCCGTGGTACGGCGCACGACAGAGCCTATGTCGTCTGTGACACAAAGTGTGCCATAAACCGAATCATAAGACAATTATATGAAGACAGTAACTGTTCTCGAAAGAACAGAATACTGTTGATGACCGTGCAGCTTATACCTGGAATAAATGATGACTAACCGAAACCCTTAGCTGCCGACAGGTGTTGTTGATATACCTCGATGTGGACAGCTGAAAATGTGTGCTCCGACCGGGACTCGAACCCGGGATCTCCTGATTACATGGCAGACGCTCTATCCATCTGAGCCACCGAGGACACAGATGAATAGCGCGACTGCAGGGACTTATCCCTTGCACGCTAACCAGCCATTGACCTTCGTCTGAGCGAATGCGCCGGCCAGTGTGGCCGAGCGGTTCTAGGCGCTTCAGTCTGGAACCGCACGACCGCTACGACCGCAGGTTCGAATCCTGCCTCGGGCATGGACGTGTGTGATGTCCTTAGGTTAGTTAGGTTTAAGTAGTTCTAAGTTCTAGGGGACTGATGACCTCAGATGTTAAGTCCCATAGTGCTCAGAGCCATTTGAACCATCTTATTTTTTTTTTTTTTTTTTTTTTGTGCGAATGCGCACAGGTTGCCCAAACTCTTACGGGAATCGCCAAAGCGTGCGCGAGTAATGAGTGAATGGGCAAATGTCTGTAAGGTACATTACGTATATAGAATTGTGGGCAGTTGGGAATGTGAGTCTCACGGGAAGCGTGCAAGGGATAAGTCCCTGCAGTCGCGCTATTCACCTGTGTCCGCGGTGGCTCAGATGGATGGAGCGTCTGCCATGAAAGCAGGAGATCCCGGGTTCGAGTCCCGGTCGGGGCACACACTTTCAGCTGTCCACATCGAGGTATATCAACAACACCTGTCAGCAGCTAAGGGTTTCAGTTAGTCATCATTTATTCCATAAGACAAATGTGCACGTCTCTGGCGGACGGAAACTTTACTCTGTGAATATGGCGACACAAGAGGAGGCTTTAACACTGCACAAGGAACGTTTCGACACTGATTTACGGGGACAAGTGCTGCAGAACCGAGGGAAAATTCGTTCGAAGGAAATATCTAACCATTCGACCACAAACATTTTTTTATCCTTTGGAAATTTCCAAACGTACAAAGGTAACAACAATATCTTACATCCAAAATGTTTTATAGCTCAGTTCAAGAAAGTGCTACCTGTATCGTGGCCACTGAAATACAAGTTGAAATTTATCTGTAGATTTTTAGAGGGGTCGATTTCGGAAAATATGTGCAGCTTTTCTGAGAGCTGTCACAAATGTAACGAATTTAGGTACACGTATTGGTCGCGAGACACGTATGAATCAAGCAGAAGATTATGCTGGGCAAAGACCAAGTAGCGACAGGATTCCGTACTCCAGTGCTAGTTAAGAAAATCGCTTTTTTGACCAGCTATACTGTCCCAAAGAAATTATGAAGCACTGTTACGTCAAGTTACCTCTGTACTACCGTCAATTCTTCATGGGAATTAGGCTATGTTAACGAAATACACAGGGACAAGAACACAAAAAATTACAACTGTTGGCAAGGCTCATCACAAAGGAAGGACAGAAGATTATCGATCAAAGGAAAACAACAACTCCACCTTTTTTTCTCAGTCGTCAGTCTTCCTACTGGTTTGATGCGGCCTGCCACGAATTTCTTTCCTGTGCCAACCTCTTCATCTCAGAATAGCACTTGCAACCTACATCCTAAACAATTTCCTGGATGTATTCTAATCTCTGTCATCTGGTGCAGTATTTTTTTTCTTTCTACAGTTCTCTGTAGTACTTGGAAGTCATTCCCTGATGTCTTAACAAATGTCCAGTCATCCTGTCCCTTCTCTTTGTTAGTGTTTTCCACATACTCCTTTCCTCTCCCATTCCTTACGTTATCAGTCAACCTAATTTTCAACATTCGTCTATAGCACCATATCTCAAATGCTTCGATTATCTTCTATTCCGATTTTCCAACAGTCCATTATTCACTACATTGCTCTCTCCAAACATAGTTTCTTAGAAATTTCTTCCTCAGATTACGCCGTACGTTTAATACTAGTAGAATTCTCTTGGGCAGAAATCCCCTTTTGGCCAGTGGTAGTCTACTTTTGATGTCTTCCTTGTCCCATCCGTCACTGGTTATTTTGCTGCCTAGCTAGCAGAACTTCTTAACTTCATCTACTTAGTGACCATCAATCCTGATGTCAAGTGTTCTCATTTCTGCTGCTTTTCATTCCTTCCGTTTTTCTTCGATTCACTCTCAGTCCATATTCTGTACTCATTAGACTGTTTATTCCATTCAGCCGATCATGTAATTCTTCTTCATATACAATCAGGATAGCAATGTCATCAGCGAATCCTATCCCTGATATTGTTTAACACTGAATTTTAATTCCACTTCTACCTTATTTGATCTTAAGTCCTCCAAGGATCTTTCAAATTCTAATACTGGATGCCCCATATCTTCATAACTGACTTATATTTCTTCTTCTATCACATCAGAGAAATCTTCCCCCTCATAGATGCCTTCAGTGAACTATTTCCAGCTATTCGCACTGTCCTCTGCACTTAACATTGGAATTCCCGTTGCACTCATAACGTTACCAACTATGCTTTTAATTTCACCGAAAGTTCTATTGATTTTCCTATATGCTGAGTCAGTCCTTCCGATATTCATTTCTTTTTCGATTTCTTCATGTTTTTTTTTTCGGAGCCATTTCTCCCTAGCTTCCCTTTACTTCCTGTTTATTTTATTCTTCAGTGACTTGTATTTCTGTATTCATGAATTTCTCTGAACATTTTTGTACTTCCTTCTTTCAGCGATCAAGTATTTCTTCTCTTACCCATGGTTTCTTTGCTGTTACCTTCTCTATACCTATGATTTTCTTTCCAACTTCTGTGATTGTCGTTTTTGGAGATGTCCATTTATCTTCAACTGTGCCACCTACTGACCTATTCCATAGTGCTGTTTCCATAGCCTTAGAGAATTTCAAGCGTATCTCGTCATTCCTTAGTATTTCCGGATCCAACTTACTCGCGTATTGATTCTCCCTAACTAATCTAAAACTTCAGCGTACTCTTCATCACTGCTAAACTGTGATCTGAGTGTATATCTGCTCCTAGGTACGCCTTACTATCCAGTATCTGATTTCGGAATCTCTGCCTGAGCATGATGTAATCTAACTGAAATATTCCTGTACCACCCGACTTTTTCCGAGTACACCTCCTCCTCTTGTGATTCTTAAACAGAGTATTGGCTATTACTAGCTGAAATTCATTACAGAACACAATTAGTCATTCTCCTCTCTCATTCCTTATCCCAAGGCCATATTCTCCCATTATCCTTTCTTCTACTCCTTCCCCAAAACTGCATTCCAGTTCCCTATGATTATGAGATATTCATCTACCTTCAAGTACTGTATTACCATTTCAAAACCATCATATACTTTATCTCTTCATCATCAGCTTGCCACGTCTACACATATATCTGAACTATCGTTGTCGGTTTTGGTATGTTATCGATTCTAACAAGAACAACCCTATCACTTAACTGTTCACTGTAACACACTCTCTGCCCTACCTTCCTATTCATAGTGAGTCCTATTCCCGTTATACCATTTTCTGCTGATGCTGATGTTACCCCATTATTATCTGACCAGAAATCCTTGTCTTCCTTCCATGTCATTCCTCTGACCCCTACTATAACTAGTTTGAGCCTTCGTAATCCCATTTTCAGATTTTCTAGCTTCCTTAGCACGTCCAAGTTTCTGACATTCCACGCCCCGACACGAAGAACGTTAGCCCCTCGTTGGATTATCAGTCTTTTTCTCATGGTCACCTCCCTCTTGACAGTCTCCTCCCGGAGATCCGAATGGAGGGCTATTCCGGAATCTTTTGCGAATGGAGAGATCAACATGACACATTTTCAGTTACAGAGAACATCTCCTTTGTATACATGTGATGTGTTTTTAAAACAGTGGTTTCCATTCTCTTCTGCATCGTTCTGCCGTCGATCATTGATAATTCTTCCGCATTCCCAGACCAGGGACCAAGGAGTGCCCTGAACCGCTGTCCGCTCCTCCGCTCTCTTTAACAAGGCCTTTGGCAAAATGAGAGTGACTTCTTATGCCGGAAGCCTTCGGCTACCAAGGCTGATTATTGATCAAGATTTAGGGGGTGGGGAGTTTTGCACCTGGGACCGGGGAAGTTTTGATTATTAATCAAAGACGCGAATCCTGAACCACAGGTCCTCTATCAAAAAATTGCTCTGAGCACTATGGGATTTAACTTCTCAGGGCATCAGTCCCCCTAGAACTTAGAACTACTTAAACCTAACTAACCTAAGGACATCACACACAGCCATGCCCAAGACAGGATTCGAACCTGCGACCGTAGCGGTCGCGCTGTCCCAGACTAAAGCGCCTAGAACCGCTCGGCCACCACGGCCGGCGGTGCTCTATCGCCATGATTTTTATAAAAGGTAAATACTGTGTTGATATACTAATCATCCATCAACAGTTGGCTAAAATAATGACAGTGACACTATTACATTAAATTATTTCAGCGTTCAAGCTCATTTAGGTTCTGATAAAAGTGAGGATTTGTAATATAGTCTCAAACAAAAACATCCTCAGTCAAAGGACAAAATCAATTTAGCAGACGTGTGGGGCAAGTAGTCAAGTGGAAGGCTTACTAGTTAAAGTGATTGCTGTCAGGGCGTAAACTCATTGTCTCTTGAAGCCTTTCAAGTCATACTGCAAAATCAGTGTCGTCTTGCAGTGGGAGCAAGGGGGGAAGATAGTGGGGATTAGAGCATAAACAAAGGCACACAGTCATTTAACCTTTGCCCTGTACACGAAAGGAAACTAATGAATATTAATATGGTGTACAATCTACCAAACACTGTTCAGACATAGGTGGAGTACTTATTAGATAGAGATGTAGATCATGTAAGACAATAATTGGAAAATACTAGGCAAGTAGACAGGACAAATTGCATGTAAAATAGAGCACTCGATTTTCATAATAGAAAGCAAATTTTTCTTCGTTACACTGCACTGGCCGTCGGAGGTATTCTCGTGCTGAAAAGCATAATGATTAGGAATAGATTTTGTCGACATATCGACACTCCCATTCCTAGTGGGTGTCAGCTGTTTCTATGATTTGGTAAATTCATTTTTATTTCAACTTTATGGCCGAATGGACTTCCTGTAACTGTAGTAGTGAAAATTACAAGAGAGGGAAGTATGAAACATATATTGTGTGTTATCGCATTTTAACTGCTGGTGTGTCCCATATCTATGGACGTCTAATTGTAAGAACGCAGGAACAGAATGCATTTCTCATGTACAGTACGCGGGAGGGGGGGAGGGAGGGGGGGAGGTTGGCTGCCTGCCTGATGGTGATGCTGAAATTGGTATTTGGAAACGATTTAATCATGAGAGATTCCGACAACTTTACTGCCTCTACATGACGATATCTTCTTTGCGTGAATGCAAAAGTATAAAGGATTTTAACCCCTTTCTCTTCGGCTAAGACAAAAGATGTCAAAAAATTACGGTACTATTGCAGTAGGGTAACACTTTCGTCATGACAGACATGCTTGCCATATTCTGTGCTCAGTGCGGCTTTGTTGTGGCTGTACTGCTCATCAAACGCTGCTACTTGTGCTGAGAGATGGCATTCTGACTGCTAAGAAATACTTATTATTCGATTTTAAGAAAATTAAAACTATTCCTTGACAAAATTTGGTTTTTCCCATCTTACCGTCTGATGTCTTCATTCGGTAAAGGACTGAATTTCTCTTCGTTATACGTCATAGTTACTGCGTTGCATAAACTATGTAAAACATGGAACGTAAATATAAAGAGTTTTCAGAGGTAAAAACGCATTGCGTAAACTTCGCATATGCTTGACTTTAGCTCAGACGTTGCTACATCTGAAATGACAACATATCGAAGTTTTATTTAAAACGGAATGCACAACAAAATATTATCATTTCGTTCGTTATTGGTTTTTATTTCTGCCAGACGGTCGCTCAAGACGCTGTGCATCAGGAATCACGTGGTTGTAACAATGTCTTATGTCATAAACGGTTCAAGATATAGAAACGAAGTCTTTTGTAAGATTATAGTAAACAAAGAGGCACGTCTGTTGTATGGTAAATACTCGAAATTTCGTTATGTACCCAATCATGGAAGTACATGGACTGCAGCAGTGAAATGTCAGTGGAATGGGACACGTACACAGGCACAAAAGCTTCAAGAAAACCCAAGGACCACTTTTAAACACATCCTCATCACCTAGGAAGCGGGAGAGCCTGACGTGTTAACTTATCCACGACAGTCAAAGGGTTGGTTCCAGGCTACACAGCAATTAAATGGTTTCAACCTATTACCATTATATATATATATATATATATATATATATATATATATATATATATATATATATATATATATATACTGTGAGGGTGAGGCCCAAACCTCCTTAGTAAATCTGAGAAAGAGGCTTGTGCATGGTACTATTCGAACTATTCAGTACCAAATTTGATGTTATTTTTTGTCCTGATTATTTCTTTCTTCTTGTCAAGTACTTTTAAGTATTTTTGATATTTTATGATGAAATATTGCTTCCCTGTCTATGAAAGTAAAACATTTTGTTATTTCCTTTTTGTCTTATCTTTTGTAATAGAATGTGTTGATGGCACTCTACCAAAATATGTAATATACATAAATATGTTTTGGAGAAAGAATTGTTCCTTGAGCGAACAAAATTTTCCTCTTTCTCTCCCACAGGCGTTTAGGGGAATTTATACCATCGTCGTTGGGTTCATTTTATTTTCTGTCACTTAACAATTAAGACTCTGCGTAATAAGTTGTACGAAATGTCAGCTGTGCTACTGATGAGAGACAGCTGCAAGAGGGGGGTTGTTTGGGGGAAGAGACCAAACAGCGAGGTCATCGGTCTCATCGGATTAGGGAAGGACGGGGAAAGTAGTCGGCCGCGTCCTTTCAAAGGAACTATCCCGGCATTTGCCTGGAGCGATTTAGGGAAATCACGGAAAACCTAAATCTGGATGGCCGGACGCGGGATTGAACCGTCGTCCTCCCGAATGCGAGTCCAGTGTGCTAACCACTGCGCCACCTCGCTCGGTCGACAGCTACAAGAATGTCAGTATGTAGTCAAGAGTATTTATTTTGTTAGAATCTTATGAGTATAATGACTGTAATCTCAGAACTGAGTATATTGTCATGAAAAATATTATCTGTTACTCTACAGAAAAATTGAACCTCACCAGAATATATATGGAAGGAAAAAGGAGATATCTATATTTACTCAAAGCAGAATCCTTTTTCTAAAACATATTTGTTTCAAATAAAACACCGAAAAGAAGTCAACATGAGCCTCAAGAGAAGTATTTGAATTTAGTATTACTGAGAATCAGCAGAGTGTGATCAAGACAATTCTTTCGTTTTGTTATAGAAGGTGGAACACTACGTTTATTTTTATGCCATTTTGTTGAGTTTATTGTACTATACTGCCAACAGCTTGACACAAAATCATATACAAGATTAACCAAAGCCTACCGACAAATTTTCAGAACTTGTTTAGGCATACGTTTGAGCATTTTTTATAAGGGACCCACGGACTCCTGCAGCTCGGTATAGATTAATAAAGTAAGAAATCGTTTGTTCGGTTTCTTAATGCATCGTTATTCGGGAATACTCCATAGTGGTCGCCTCTGTTGCGAGGACAGCTCAGAGTGACGTCACTGTCACTGTCCCTGTCCCTGTCTTCCACTGTACTCGGTGAACCCACACACGAGGCGCACATCGCCCAACTCTTAATCAGTAAAGCTATCGATCAAACTGTTGTATACCAGTGTTAACGCACAGCTAAGGCTGCTGGAAAACAAAACTCTAGACAGAACAGAGCAGTACTGAATGCAAGCTGGAGGGCAACGAGGTAAGAGGGCATTACAGTTGTCTACAGCAGATACAATGAGTGAATGGAAACAAGACACACTGCACATACTGTCGACATATGCACTGCTTTTCGCTATTTTAAATGCAATACAGATACAAAGGTAACTGAGCTAAGAGACCAAACTAAATGCAAAAACTTTGTAACGAACCGTCGGAGACTGCGGGCCCCTGATACCAAATAAATGAGAAGCTATCCCTGAACAATCTCTTAAAGTTTGTCGGTGGAGTTCCGGTTCACCCTGTGTGTTGTAGAATCTCAGTATCACTAACTTCAAAAATTATCTGAGACAATTTTACTGTGTGAAATAGGTTTTACCAGGGAGAAGGTAAGGGCCAGCACAAGGGCTGTGGTGTGGAAGGGGAACCGAAAGTAATACCATTCACAGTTAAAATTTTTTAATATAAAACATGCTTAACAATTGCAGCATGATCAACGTCAGATATATTTAAAATAATTATCTTTTAAAAAAGGGATAAATTTCTTTTTGAAATCACAGTGTCAAATAGCTTCAACAAATACTAAGAAAATTTAGAATAACGGCATTTTAAGTAAAATATTCGCTTTAGACATTTAGCAATCATTAAAGGAATCAACCTCTTGAACTACTAGCAACTCCCTGTATTCGTGCCAAAACTGAAGGCTAAAAAATACTAATGTTAAGTAAACGATTGATAAAATTTATGGAATTCAAGAGCATCAAAACAAATAAGGTCGCTAGTCCCTTCATTTCAGAAATAATCGTTTATCAAGACACACTACTGGCTAAAAAAGTATAACCCAACTTTCAATGACTGGCTAGTAATAATTTTCAGAGATTAAAACGTCTTTAAATTAATTTCACGCACTAGCACAGAATGTAAAGAAAAGTCACTGCTAGCCACACGTTTAAATAAAATTTAATTTCCAAGTGAAAAGCAAATTAAGCCAGGCACTTTAAATGAAACCTTTAAATACAAAACTTTAACACAGCTGTTCAGTACATAACTTAGTCCGTAGTCCATGGCCAAGGAGCCAGCGAACTCCTTTGTCACAGCAATATTAGAAATAAGGTTACTGCACAGGGCAGTTTCCTTCCTCCATCAACTGACCGGTCCAGACAATTTGGATCGCCATAAACAACTTGAATTGCTTGCCTAACAACATGGACGGAAAGGCAACCAACTGCAGGAGCCGAGGAGTAGTACTCTGAGACAGTATTTATAAAAAATTACTCCTTTATCTGACAAGAATGAAAGCTGAGTATACCAAATTACTCCAGTCTGCACTAATAATGTTAAATGTGTGTAATTACAGCAGGCACAACAAAGCAAGGGAGCGTTTACGGATGTAAATGAGAACAGATTAGCCCTTTTAATTCAGGTGATCAGCTCACCAAGTTGTGCCACAGAGTCACATGCAAGCGTATACTGGAGGCTAGTACACTTGTGACATCTTTAACGAGCGTGCACAGTTCCAGGCATTAAGATCGAATGGAGAGAAACATTCACAATCAGCTTCCGATCGAACTTCCCATTTCACGAACATTGGCTACACTCAGATCTGTCCGAAGCGCAGAAAGGCTCACCGTTTTCAGTCGACGGAATTGGTCCCAACAAGTAGCGTACACAGTGGTATCAATCGACTCGGGGCCTCCACTTCACAGTTCCATGGAGCACATCAGCCAAAGGCAATCATAGGCAACCAAGGCGGCAGCAGTCGACTGACTACAGGCCAGTCTCCACACCCCGTCCGGGCCCAATGCATTTCCTACAAACTCCTCGCGCACCATCGTCCGCGTGCGTTTCCCGTTCGTGCCGCAACCTCGACATCTCACGGTAGTTTCTCTCGAAACTGGCGCAAAGATCTTCTTGCCGAATGAAAGCGTCCCCTCGCATTGAGGGCCGTGGTTCACTGTGTGGAGATAGTCATTAATTATACAATATCAGCTGTAGACAAAAAAATTTAAAAAATGAACTCACCGAAGCTAGGGATCGTTCACCAGGAAACCAGAGTGTTTATACAGCCACGTGTAGCACAGGGTGTACACAAAATATCTTGACAGCTTTAATAACTTTGAAACTATTCTAGATATTATCAATGCTTTTCAACATGTGACGAGATAATTCGTAAGGTCTTTTTACTTTCCGGGCAACGGCCTTGCCGCAGTGGCTACACCGGTTCCCGTGAGATCACCGAAGTTAAGCGCTGTCGGGCGTGGCCGGCGCTTGGATGGGTCACCATCCCGCCGCCATGTGCTGTTGCCATTTTTCGGGGTGCACTCAGCCTCGTGATGCCAATTGAGGAGCTACTGGACCGATTAGTAGCGGCTTCGGTCAAAGAATACCGTCCTAACGGTCGGGAGTGCGGTGTGCTGACCACACGCCCCTCCTTATCCGCATCTTCCTCGGAAGATGACACGGCGGCCGGACGGTCCCGGAAGGGCCACTTGTGGCCTAAAGACGGAGCTTTTTTTTTTTTTTTTTACTTTCCACGTAATGCAATTTTGACATAAAACTTAACTTTAAAACCTGATAAAATGTCGACGTTGGAGGAGAAAGCTCAGTTTGTGGCTTGATGGTTGCGGACGACGTTCGATACCAGAGTACAACAAAACTTTCGTACGCGGTATGGAAGGCAGCCACCGTCCCGGCCAACTATCCGAGCTTGGGATACGTGATTTACGGAAGCAGGTAGTGTTCTCCATGAAAAGCAGGCTGATCCTCCACCTGTTTCAGACGCCACCGCGGCCAAGGTACATGAGGCGGTTGGAAGGAGTACGACAAAAGAGGTGCACGTGGCGGCCAGAGCGTTGGAAATGAGACGAGCAACAGCGCACATTGTCTCGCATAAGAGGTTAGGCTACATCCATACAAGGTGTAGATGCTTCAGGCTAGAGACAAATCTCAGGGCGAACAGTGATGCAAACAACGACTTTTTGGAAAAGAATTGTATCTCTATTGAGGCTACGTTTTTTTTTTTTTTATCCCGCAACTAAATCGTCACAGAGACACAATGGTGTGTCTGAATGAGGAAACAAAGCTTTATGTTGTCTTATCACATGTTGAAAACTATTTGTAAATATCTAGTATAGTATTAAAGGTATTAAAGTTTTAAGTTGTAAAGATAACTTGCCGACACCTGTTCTTCAGATTTCGTATACACATAGGGTTTTTTTTCCTTTATTATAATTTTATATTCCCCATCACGCGCGGGATGGCAGCAGCATAAGCGCTGCTCTTCAGCCGAGAGACATAGATAGATAAGAAGACATGTAAAACAATATAAAGAAGAAAACATGGCGGAATATAAAAACGAAAAAGGCGGAACAGAGGAAAATACTACATACAAAGTGGTTACTGTAAATCGGAGATAAAAATCTAAAAAAAGTATGTTAAAAAAAACACAGACACTAGATTAAAAGGCACCAGGCAAATTACAGTCGGAGCAGAAAAGTCGCAGAACGATGAAAACAGCCACGTGATGGCGGCATAGCAAGTAACTGTCATGGACGAAAAACAGGTCGAGCACACAATTAAAACCACGTCACTAGAGGACACTGTGTAACGACACTGTAACACAACACTAACGCATCACACTGATAACACATAAAGACCTGGGAGGATCTACCAGGGGGGGGGGGGGTGATAGGAGGAAAGGGAATAGGGAAAAGGAGGCGAGGAGGAGGGGTGAGAAAGGGGGATGTTGTGGGGGGCGAGCTGAAGGAGAGCCGGGGAGGGACGGACGGGTGAGGAAAGCAGCTGAGGAGGGGGTGCATGGACTCAGCGAGGGGAGGAGGAAAATCCGCTCTGAGCTATAGAGAGGAATAAGGGGGGCCTGGGGAGGAGGGAACGAGGCCAGGTTACAGTTGGAAGGAAGGGTAGATGTCACATCGAAGTTCAACATCTGGGAGGGGGAAGTGCTGGATATTGGCCTGATGAAGGGTGTGGAGAGAGGGAGGGATACAGAGATAGAGGCGCAGCAATGGGTGGGGGTTGGAGAGGAAGGAGGAAATCCAGAATGTGGGCAGGATCAAGCCTATGGGCAGTGTAAAGGATGCAGAGATGTTGGAGGAAGAGGAGGATGGGGAAGGGAAGGAGGTCGTACAGGAGCCGTCTGGGGAAAGGAAGGCGGATACGAAATTCAAGGTGGAGCGCATGGCATTTGAGGATTTGGAGGGCCTTGTGAAAGTGGGTAGGTGTGGAGGTCCAGGCAACGCTGGCATAACAGAGGATAGGATGGATGAATTTGTAGGTGTCAACGATGGTAGAAGGATGTAATCCCCATGTCTGGCCAGACAGGAGTTTCAGGAGGCAGAGGCAGGAATGGACTTTCTGCTGGATGGTCAGGAGGTGAGGGGTCCAGGTGAGGTGACGGTCGAGGGTGAGGCCAATGTATCTCAGGGTGGGGGAGAGCTCGATGGGATGACCATGAAGGGTGAGGTAGAAGTCATGGAGACGGAAGGAGTGGGTGGTGAAGCCTATGACCATTGCTGGGTTTTGGAGGGGTTGCGACGAAGGAACCACTGGTTACACCAGGAGATGAACTGGTCAGGGTGAGTTTGCAGGGTGTGTAGGGACCGTTGAAGGGTAGGATAGAGAGCCAGGAAGACTGTGTCATCAGCATATTGGAGAAGGTGGACAGGTGGGTGTGGCTTGGGCATACAGTGGTGTACAGGAGATCACATAGGGGCCTCTTACAATATCGTATAGTATCGAAAAGGGTTTTGTACATTTGAGTGTCCACACGACACAATAAAACAGGAATTGACTGGGAAACCGCAATTTAACAACAAATTACAATAAATGGTTTTGCTGTTGAGGAAAACAGCGAGTGGTTTACATCTACTTTTCTTTCTTCTGACAGTCGCGTAACGGGTTATCCTCGATGCTTAACTGATGTCAGTGGGAAGGAGTTGAACTATACTTGGTACGCATTCTTACCAAGGTACTTAACGGCTGCCTGCTCGCCTGAAATATCCGAAACCAGTGGCAGCTGCTAACTACCGGTTGGACTGCAGCGTAGAATTGGTCTTAATTTCCTAATCGATAAATTAAATTACCAGGGTGGGCATTTCATTGAGTAAAGGCGCACCACTATGACGACGAGGAGATAATGACAATAAATGTGGTGATGAGTTTAACTTAGCACAGAGTACAGTGACCAGCTTAAGCTTTCACGGGCAATGTGTTTAATAAACTCTGGTTTCTAGAAGGCAGAGACGGCGCAAGCGATTATGTATTTCTGCGCGGCCGTGTAATTCATGCATAGCCATTGTTGTGGACTGCTGCCTCTGCAGGTGAGTCGGGCGGTCGACTCATGTTATTCCTGGCTAATTAGGTGCGGCTGCGGCGAACCACAGCGACCTCACCAGCAGGCGCTGCTGTCAGAGAAACACCGCAAGCCTTCTCCATGTAAGTTTCCACGTAAGTTGTGTCCTTGGACTGACGTTTGCACGAGTCCAGAGTGCACTCTGCCCGATGATGAAATACTGTGGTTTAGCTAAAAGACTTATTTTTCAACTTTTAAATCTTTACTATATTAACTTACTTACTGAAGTTCAAATCCGATGTCTTCATATAATCGTATTTAGTTGTTAATTGTCCAGTCAAATTAATGTGACAACCTGTCAGAAGACGGAACAATCGCCTATTGAAGCGTGAGATGGGCTGGAAGAGAGTCATTGGCGATTTTGAGGGTACCTAGTGGGATGTGGAGTCACGCTGTGGTCAGCTGTACTAGGTTTCTCGTTTGACGATCCATGGTGTGGACAGGTGAAGTGTTGTAGTCCCACAGATTCTCGATTGGGCTTAGATCCAAAAGCTGCTTGTGCTCCTCGAACCACGCACATACACTGTGAGGTGTGTGAGACGTTCCATTGCCCTGCTGGTAGATTGCAGATCGCAAGCAGGGATGGACCTGGTCCCCAAGGATAGAGGCATACTTATGTTCATCTATTGTGACTTCTAGAATGACATGAGCAACCAGGAGATGCCGGGAAAACTACTCATGGACCAAGAAGCTCCTTGCTGGTTGGAGTGTGTTTGGTTTCAGACGTTTCACGCCGTTAACGCCAACAGCTGTCTGTCCGACGGAGCATAAGAGTGATTCATTTATAAAGGCCACCTGTGGCCACTCAGTGGACGTCCAGTTGCCATATTGCCCAGCAAATTCCAGCCTTTGTCGCCGATGAGCAGCAGTGAGCATGGGCGCAAAAATCAGGCACCTCCGTTGCATTTCCATACCCAACAACACTCACCGGACGTTCTTCGAGGAGACTTTGTTGGTAGCCCTATGGTTCATCTGGGTAGCCAGTTGCTCAACACTTGCATGTCTATTCGCCGTACACATTTCCACAGCCGTCGTTCACCCCTATCGTCTATGGCACGTGTTGCACCCCATTTGCCTCGGCGCCAGTTCTGGATATCGCCGTTTTGCCATTCACGGTATACTTTAACCACGGCGGCATGCAAACAGTTTACAAACCTAGCCATTTTCAAAGGGCACGGCCGACTTCCTTCCCCGTCCTTCCCTAATCCGATGAGACCGATGACCTCGCTGTCTGGTCTCCTTCCCCAAACCAACCAACCAACCTAGCCATTTCGGAAATGCTCCACCCTAGGGGCGAAGACCAAAGATCATGCCCTTCTGGATGTCTTCACTACGACAACGACTTCACTCTTATCTGCTTTCCCCCAACACACTTTATATACCCTCCACTACAAGTGCTGCCACCTGCCGTCTTGAGTGGTTACAGTCTGTTAACGTCCAGTATAAGTGGTTGTTATATTAATGTGACATGACCGTACATAAGTTTCAATAAAGAAGAAAGTAATATGTCATCATGGTAAATAACCGAAATGGTAAGACAACAATAAAAACAAGTTTCGGGTCAGGAAATTTCGTTGTACGACTTTTCAGGAAGTGTATTCCATTATGGAAGTTCTGAAATACGAAAGTTGTCGTAAGGCTTTGATTTTTTTAAAGTGATTTGGGGGAGAGTGAAAGTCATGGGTTGAGGTAGGTTGGAGGAGGGAGGGGGAGAGGTCCTGATCCTCTGTCTTCTGACTGATTTCATACGGCACTCCAGTGTCAAAATGTTTAGGCTAGCTCTTATATTCAAAGTCCTCAGTTATTTGTTGGGTGTACTGATATATGGTTTTACCGCATTTTTGTTAGCTAGCTTTGTTCGGTAGAAACTTTGAAATTGATTTTAGACTAATTTCTCGACGAACATAGCTGACAATCTGCTGACAACGCAATATTATTTCTTTTTTCTTGTGCGGTGTGCAGCGGAGGATACTTTGTTTACCACTGCTATTTCCGCCTTTCCCTGCTCCAGCCACGAGTGATTCACGGGAAGAGCGATTGCTGGGAAGCCACCGTAAGAGTTTGAATCTTTTTAATTTTTATCTTCATGGTTTTTCGGCGAGATGTACGTGAAATGAAGCAATATACTGCTTACCTCATGTGAAGAGAAACTGAAATAAACCCTAAATTAAATCATACACTCCTGGAAATTGAAATAAGAACACCGTGAATTCATTGTCCCAGGAAGGGGAAACTTTATTGACACATTCCTGGGGTCAGATATATCACATGATCACACCGACAGAACCACAGGCACATAGACACAGGCAACAGAGCATGCACAATGTCGGCACTAGTACAGTGTATATCCACCTTTCGCAGCAATGCAGGCTGCTATTCTCCCATGGAGACGATCGTAGAGATGCTGGATGTAGTCCTGTGGAACGGCTTGCCATGCCATTTCCACCTGGCGCCTCAGTTGGACCAGCGTTCGTGCTGGACGTGCAGACCGCGTGAGACGACGCTTCATCCAGTCCCAAACATGCTCAATGGGGGACAGATCCGGAGATCTTGCTGGCCAGGGTAGTTGACTTACACCTTCTAGAGCACGTTGGGTGGCACGGGATACATGCGGACGTGCATTGTCCTGTTGGAACAGCAAGTTCCCTTGCCGGTCTAGGAATGGTAAAACGATGGGTTCGATGACGGTTTGGATGTACCGTGCACTATTCAGTGTCCCCTCGACGATCACCAGTGGTGTACGGCCAGTGTAGGAGATCGCTCCCCACACCATGATGGCGGGTGTTGGCCCTGTGTGCCTCGGTCGTATGCAGTCCTGATTGTGGCGCTCACCTGCACGGCGCCAAACACGCATACGACCATCATTGGCACCAAGGCAGAAGCGACTCTCATCGCTGAAGACGACACGTCTCCATTCGTCCCTCCATTCACGCCTGTCGCGACACCACTGGAGGCGGGCTGCACGAGGTTGGGGCGTGAGCGGAAGACGGCCTAACGGTGTGCGGGACCGTAGCCCAGCTTCATGGAGACGGTTGCGAATGGTCCTCGCCGATACCCCAGGAGCAACAGTGTCCCTAATTTGCTGGGAAGTGGCGGTGCGGTCCCCTACGGCACTGCGTAGGATCCTACAGTCTTGGCGTGCATCCGTACGTCGCTGCGGTCCGGTCCCAGGTCGACGGGCACGTGCACCTTCCGCCGACCACTGGCGACAACATCGATGTACTGTGGAGACCTCACGCCCCACGTGTTGAGCAATTCGGCGGTACGTCCACCCGGCCTCCCGCATGCCCACTATACGCCCTCGCTCAAAGTCCGTCAACTGCACATACGGTTCACGTCCACGCTGTCGCGGCATGCTACCAGTGTTAAAGACTGCGATGGAGCTCCGTATGCCACGGCAAACTGGCTGACACTGACGGCGGCGGTGCACAGAATGCTGCGCAGCTAGCGCCATTCGACGGCCAACACCGCGGTTCCTGGTGTGTCCGCTGTGCCGTGCGTGTGATCATTGCTTGTACAGCCCTCTCGCAGTGTCCGGAGCAAGTATGGTGGGGTCTGACACACCGGTGTCAATGTGTTCTTTTTTCCATTTCCAGGAGTGTTAATTTCTTGTATGAATATCGATCAAGATACTTAAAAATCGATGAAAAAAGCCACACACAACACAAGACCAACAATCAGAAAATGGTTTCTTAAATGAAAATCAACTTTTAATGTAGTACGTTTTTAATTCGGACTAATAAATATGAAATATTATCTCCTACACACACACAGGACTTCTAATCTCATACTGATGGCCCTGAAAATTTCTGGCTGTGAATTTCTAATAGTTATGAAAATTACTTGTAAGATTTATAATCAACTAAATGGGGTGCATAATAAGAAAGTAAAGTAGTCATTCATTAGTTATGTACTACGTGCACTCCACTTTGTCACCATTCTAGAAATGCTTGACACGCAATGTTTACTTCATTCAAGGAAAAAAACGAAGTAGTCAAAGAGGCAAATGAATATTGGGGGAGGAGGGGGGGTGGGGGGGGAAGTCATTGGGGGAGAGTGCGCGAAGTGAGTGAATGAGCAAAGGTAATATTAATAACCGAAAGGGAGTAGGTGTCACTATAGTGACTATGAGGAGAAAAAACACATCTCCCTGGGTCCTTACATTAACATGTCCCTGTGATTTCCCTAGTACGCCCCAGTGAAAATTTGCCCCTTATAAGCATAATCTGCCATGGCAGTTCCGAAAAACACTCACCCAATCTTGAGTTTTACAGAAATAACCATTTTCATTACTGCATACTAGTTGAAAAAAATTTTGCTTAGACATTTGTGTCAAACACTTTTCTGTCAAACCCCATGGAATTCACATTATCTTTATTATCAGTCCCTTTTGTACTTAAATCAGCTCACATTTATTGAAATATACCTTCTTTGTTATTTATCGAAATCATTTCATCATCAGTTTCCTACGGTGTACATTATTTTCGTCAATATTGTGAAAAAAAAGTGGCAACTTGAGAAATATTTTTATTGAAACTAACATTGTCATCGCATACGTAACATTGAGCATTTCCACGACAGACTGTCTGCCTTTCAGACTTCGTCTTTTACCTAAGACATTTTAATTTTCATGTTGTCATTGTCTTTCGTCAATATTTCCCTTCATTCATCAGTTTTATGTAAAACCTCATTCATCAAAGTACTCAAATTATAAATAGCTCTTAACGCTCATTTTAGTTCGTTGAATTTGCCGTAGAACTCAGAAAGAAATCAATTGTGACTTTACGTTGTTGACTGAATGTCCAAAAACTAACACTTGATTTTTGAAAATTGTTGATTGTTGTTCACAATATTGACGTTTAGTTTCAATTTCTGTCAGTTGTTGACTACTGATCGCTAACTGTTTGCTGAATTGTTTCATATGTGTAGGACCGAGCGAGGTAGAGCAGTGGTTACCACACTAGACTCGTATTCTGGAGGACGATGGTTCAAACCCCCCACCAGCCATCCTGATTTAGGTTTCCCGTGATTTCACTAAACCGCTTCAGGCAAATGCCAGGATGGTTCCTTTGAAAGGGCACGGCCGACTTCCTTCACATCCTTTCCTAATTCAATGGGACCGATTACCTTGCTGTTTGGTCCGCTCCCCTGAATCAGCCAACCAACCATAAGTGTAGCCACCTAACCTGGTAGATTTTCCTGCCCCTCCTCCCTCCATTTCCTGAAAAGCTTTTCAACAGGTCTGTAAACTTATCCAGCCCGAGGTTCTGTTCATTCAACCAAAGTTTTCCTTTTACTTCAGTAATTGTCGTTGTCCCACACGGCAGTCTACCAAATGTCAAACAGAAATAAAACTCCACAGCTATATAACGTTTGTACACTTCAAAAAAGAATATGAATCCATTGATAGGTAACACTTTCATCATATTAAAAGAATTTGGAGTTGTCAAAAAATCAGTGGCCTCACAAAAGACACACAGACAAATACAAAATGCAAAAGTAAACTTTTAATTGAAGCCACCAAGGCTTTTGAGATCAAAACAAGGTATTACAAGAAGATGGATTGTCCCCAATCTTGTTCAGTTCTGTACTGGGAAAGGTAATCTAAAAGTGTAGGAAAAGGAGTAATTTTAAAAATCGTAATTGGTAGATAAGGGGACAGTGTGAGTTTTGATTCTTTGGATTTTCGGGATGATCTTACAATATTACCTGAATCTATAGAAGATGCAACAACGCAGATGAATCACCTACTGCTTCAAAAACATGGCTGTGTTTATTATTTGAAGAAACACTGTATGTAGCATTTGCGAATGATGCACCGAAATACATGAAATGTGATTCTGGGAGAATAAAAAAGATTACAAAATTTAAACATCTGGGTAAATTAATAGAACCAAATGCTATGGATAAATAACCTGACTTATCAAGGACAAGGGAAATTAAGGTGGCTTTTCAACTAGGAAAATACCTGTGTATCAAGAAATCTATACCGATAAATGCAAAACTCCAGCACTAAAACACTGTCATTGAAACAGACTTCCTTTCGTCAAGTACAGGTGAAAATTGGGAGAAACACAGAAGAAGGAAATAAAAAGAGTCAGGAGAGTCCTGGGTCGAAAATATGAGAGCGGGAAATGGAAATTAAGAAGTAGTATGGAAATATTTAAAAAATAGATGCAATATCAGACACAATGAGGAAGAGAAGATTTGTAATCTGTGGACACGTAAAACAGCTAGACAAAAAGAGGAAAAGAAAAAGAATTTTTAACTTTTTGGCACAAACCGAAAAACATCAGTGACGTTCAAAAATGGTTCACATGGCTGTAATCGCTATGGGACTTAACATCTGAGGTCATCAGTCCCCTAGACTTACAACTACTTAAGCCTAACTAACTTGACATCACACACATCCCTGCCCGAGGCAGGATTCAACCCTGCGACCGTCGCAGCAGCGCGGTTCCCGACTGAAGCATCTAGAACCGCTCGGCCAAAGCGGCTGGCTCATCAATGACGTGGATCAAAGAAGATAAAGATGAAAGAGAGAAATAGAAATAATGCAGTAAGAAATAGGAGAAAGAGGAAATTTCAGAGCAAACCTAATAAAAAAGTCTCAAGGGCTTCCAGGAGAAAACAAAGGAATGTCAGGGCGCAATAAAGAAACAAGAACGAAGTGAAAAACATAGGGAAAGAATAAAAACACCACTGGTACGAGATAATAGAGAAAAGAAAGAAGTAAGTTGTTTCATGTCGTCGTTAGTAGGCCAGACCAAACGAGGAAAAAAGAAAAAAGAAAAAAAAAGCTCGATAGGTGGAGCGGCGGTAACACGCAGTAATGGACTATGTGACAGTTGCGCTCTGCCAAGCACCGCTCCGCGATTTACAAAGTGTAGGTAAATGTAAACTGATTAATTGCCTGATGCGAATTCGGTGTATGTTTAAATGCCCTCGTTGTCAAGCTACCGATATTTTCGCGGATGAATGAGAACCCAGAGTTACAAATAAAGCAAATAATCAGTCAAAGAGTGAGCTTCTACGTATTACTGGAGCAATTTGTTGCTTTTTCTCCGACTAGAACTGCGTCAGAAAAGGAAGGGTGAAAAGCGTGTGTGCTGAGCCGGCAGCTGCAGTGAATATTAAAAACCCAAAGAGCGGTACTTCCGACGAAAATTTAGGGGCGTTTATTTTAATCCCTTCCTCTCTCTCATCGCCACGGATTCGCTCCCTGTCTCTCTTTCTCTTTTTCTCTCTGTCTCCAGGCCTCGATGTACCTTTTTCCCTCGCCGTGCTGTACATAAAACGAACCCGATGCAGCCAATAGGGGCGACCGCGGGATAAATTTGTAATCAAGCGCTCCCGCCATTCCGGCCGATACTGGTAAACCGAGCTGCCGCCATCGATTACGCATTCATCTGGCCGCGTTCGGAGCGCCCGTGCACATGTGTGGAATTCCTCGTGTCCGGCAGGCAGTCGGCGGCGGCCGAGGCCTGGGTGTGGCGGTTATTGGGCCAGAGAGTGTTGTGGACACGCGGTCGGCCGAGTGGGCGTCGCCGGGCGGTGCGGTGTCACCTCCCTGGCGTGCAAACACGCGCCTCTGCTTAGCCACTCAGGAGCGGCGGAGAGCTAATTTCTGGCGAGAGAGGCGGTAGCCTGCGTAGAAAGCAAGTTTCGCACAGGGGAGAAGCATGACGGTCCCAAATACGCAGTGTCACTGGAAGATACGTACACGACTACGCTGTTCAAATGTTTCAAATGGCTCTGAGCACTATGGGACTTAACATCTAAGGTCATCAGTCCCCTAGAACTTAGAACTACTTAAACCTAACTGATCTAAGGACATCACACACATCAATGCTCGAGGCAGGATTCGAACCTGCGACGTAGCGGTCGCGCGGCTTCAGACTGTAGCGCCTAGAAGCGCGCGGTCACCCCGGCCGGCGACTACGCTGTAAATTATGCTTAAGTGTGTGAAACATAATACATAGGTAAACTTTCTGACTATTTCTCGTCGTTTCGCTCTCGAATAGCACGTGGAAGAAATTGTGGCCTCTAAGTACATCAGGCACCAGAAGAGGAAAATTTCAGTTGTTGGTGAAATTCCGTCGTAAACGCAAGGCGAATAACATACCGGGTGATCAAAAAGTCAGTAGAAATTTGAAAACTGAATAAAACACGGAATAATACAGATAGAGAGGTAAAAATTGACACACATTCTTGGAATGACATGGGGTTTTATTAGAACCAAAAAAATACAAAAGTTAAAAAATGTCCGACAGATGGCGCTTCATCTGATCAGAATAGCAGTAATTAGCGTAACAAAGTAAGAATGCAAAGATGATGTTCTTTACAGTAAATGCCCAATATGTCCACCATCATTCCTCAACAATAGCTGTAGCCGAGAAATAATGTTGTGAACAGCACTGTAAAGCATGTCCGGAGTTATGGTGAGGCATTGGCGTCGGATGTTGTCTTTCAGCATCCATAGAGATGTCGGTCGATCACGATACACTTGCAACTTCAGGTAACCCCAAAGCCAATAATCGCACGGGCTGAGGTCTGGGGACGTGGGAGGCCAAGCATGACGAAAGTGGCGGCTGAGCACACGATCATCACCAAACGACGCGCGCAAGAGGTCTTTCACACGCCTAGCAATATGGGGTGGATGGCCATCCTGCATAAACATCGAACGATCCAGCAGGTGTTTATCAGCCAGGCTGGGGATGATGCGATTCTGTAACATATCGGCGTACCTCTCACCCGTCACGGTAGCAGTTACAAAACCAGAACCACACATTTCCTCGAAGAAAAAAGGCCCGATAACGGTAGATGTGGTAAATCCAACCCATACCGTGACTTTCTCGTCGTGCAATAGAGTTTCCACGACAGTTCTAGGATTTTCGGTAGCCCAAATTCTGCAGTTGTGGGCGTTGACAGACCCTCGGAGCATGAAATGAGCTTCGTCGGTCCACATCACGTTATTCAACCAATCGTCATCTTCCGCCATCTTTTGAAACGCCTACACCGCAAATGCCCTCCAGTTCACGAAATCGCCAGGTAACAGTTCATGATGCCGATGGATTTTGTACGGATAGCATCGGAAGGTACGCCTCAGTGCCAAGCAAACAGCAGTGTTTGGAATGCCGGTGCGAAGTGCGACTGCACGAGCGCTGACTTCCCCGTGCATAGACAAACCTGCTACAGTCTCCTTTTCTTCCTAAACTGTCTCAGCAGCATTACGCCTTGTGCTCGGTCGGCCACTACGGGGTCTATCGACTAAACAACCCGTGGCTTAGAACTTCTAAATTATTCTCGCCACAGCTGCATTTGTCAACGGACCTTTACCCATTCGAATTCCCTTTCTATGGCAATAGGATCGTAATGCTGAACTAGCACATTCCCCATTCTGATAATACAGCTTCACTAAAAGCGCCTTTTCAGGTAACGTCAACATGCTGCGACTGTTGGCGCATCTGATTTTCTCTCATTACAGCTCCTTTTATACACGATTGTCACGCGTAGTCACTGACGTTTTGCTGTCCAGCGCCATCTGTCTAACATTTTGTTAACTTTGTTTTTTTTTTGTTCTAATAAAACCCCATGTCATTCCATGCATGTGTGTAAATTTTTACCTCTCTATCTACATTATTCCGTGGTTTATTAAGTTTTAAAATTTATACTGACTTTCCCCCACCCCCCCTCCATGAACCACGGACCTTGGCGCTGGTGGGGAGGCTTGTGTGCCTCAACGATACAGATAGCCGTACCGTAGGTGCAACCACAACGGAGGGGTGAGGCCAGACAAACGTGTGTTTCCTGAAGAGGGGCAGCAGCCTTTTCAATAGTTGCAGGGGCAGCAGTCTGGATGATTAACTGATATGGCCTTGTAACACTAACCAAAATAGCCTTGCTGTTCTGGTACTGCGAACGGCTGAAAGCAAGGGGAAACTACAGCCGTAATTTTTCCCGAGGGCATGCAGCTTTACTGTATGATTAGATGATGATGGCGTCCTCTTGGGTAAAATATTCCGGAGGTAAAATAGTCCCCCATTCGGATCTCCGGGCGGGGACTGCTCAGGACGACGTTGATATCAGGAGAAAGAAAACTGGCGTTCTACGGATCGGAGCGGAATGTCAGATCCCTTAATCGGGCAAGTAGGTTAGAAAATTTAAAAAGGGAAATGGATAGGTTAAAGTTAGATATAGTGGGAATTAGTGCAGTTCGGTGGCAGGAGGTCAGGTGAATACAGGGCTATAAATACAAAGTCAAATAGGGGTAATGCAGGAGTAGGTTTAATAATGAATTTAAAAAATAGGAGTACGGGTAAGCTACTACAAACAGCATAGTGAACGCATTAGTGTGGTCAAGATAGACACGAAGCCCACGCCTACTACAGTAGTACAAGTTTATATGCCAACTAGCTCTGCAGATGACGAAGAAATTGATGAAATGTATGATGAGATAAAAGAAATTATTCAGATAGTGAAGGGAGACGAAAATTTAATAGTCATGGGTGACTGGAAATCAAGCGTAGGAAAAGGGAGAGAAGGAAACATAGTAGGTGAATATGGATTGGGGCTAAGAAATGAAACATGAAGACGTCTGGTAGAATTCTGCGCGGAGCATAACTTAATCATAGCTAACACTTGGTTTAAGAATCATGAAAGAAAATTGTATACATGGAAGAACCCTGGAGATACTAAAAGTTATGAGATTATATAATGGTAAGACAGAGATTTAGGAACCAGGTTTTATATTGTAAGACGTTTCCAGGGGCAGATGTGGACTCTGACCACAATCTATTGGTTATGAACTGTAGATTAAAACTGAGGAAACTACAAAAAGGTGGGAATTTAAGGAGATGGGCCTGGATAAACTGAAAGAACCAGAGGTTGTACAGAGTTTCAGAGAGCATAAGGGAACAATTGACAGGAATGGGGGAAAGAAATACAGTAGAAGAAGAATGGGTAACTTTGAGGGATGAAATAGCGAAGGCAGCAGAGGATAAAATAGGTAAAAGACGAGGTCTAGTAGAAACCCTTGGGTAACAGAAGATATATTGAATTTAATTGATGAAAGGAGAAAATATAAAAATGCAGTAAATGAAGCAGGCAAAAAGGAATACAAACATCTCAAAAATGATATCGACGGGAATTGCTAAATGGCTAAGCAGGGATGGCTAGAGGACAAATGTAAGGATGTACAGGCTTATCTCACTAGGGGTAAAATAGATACTGCGTACAGGAAAATTAAGGAGGCTTTGGAGAAAGGAGAACCACTTGCATGAATATCAAGAGCTTTGATGGAAAACCAGTTCTAAGCAAAGAAGGGAAAGCAGAAAGGTGGAAGGAGTATATAGAGGGTCTATACAAGGGCGATATACTTGAGGACAATGTTATGGAAATGGAAGAGGATGTAGATCAAGATGAAATGGGAGATACGATACTGCGTGAAGAGTTTGACAGAGCACTGAAAGACCTGAGTCGAAACAAGGCCCCGGGAGTAGACAACATTCCATTAGAACTACTGACGGCCTTGGGAGAGCCAGTCCTATCAAAACTCTACCATCTGGTGAGCAAGATGTATGAGACAGGCGAAATATCCTCAGACTTCAAGAAGAATATAATAATTCCAATCCCAAAGAAAGCAGGCGTTCAGGGAAGATCAGCTTGGGTTCCGTAGAAATAATGGAACACGTGAGGCAATACTGACCTTACGACTTGTCTTGGAAGAAAGATTAAGGAAAGCAAATCTACATTTCTAGCATTTGTAGACTTAGAGAAAGATTTGACAATATTGACTGGAATATTCTCTTTCAAATTCTGAAGGTGGCAGGGGTAAAATACAGGGAGCGAAAGGCTATTTACAGTTTGTACAGAAAGCAGATGGCAGTTATAAGAGTCGAGGGGTATGAAAGGGAAGCAGTGGTTGGGAAGGGAGTGAGTCAGGGTTGTAGCCTATCCCCAATGTTATTCAATCTGTATATTGAGCAAGCAGTGAAGGAAACAAAATAAAAGTTCAGAGTAGGTATTAAAATCCATGGAGAAGAAATAAAAACTTTGAGGTTCGCCGATGACATTGTAATTCTGTCAGATACAGCAAATGACTTGGAAGAGCAGTTTAACGGAATGGACAGTGACTTGAAAGGACGATATAAGATGAACATCATCAAAAGCAAAGCGAGGATAATGGAATGTAGTCGAATTAATTCGGGTGATGCTGAGGGAATTAGATTAGGAAATGAGTCACTTAAAGTAGTAAAGGAGTTTTGCTATTTGGGGAGCAAAATAGCTGATGATGGCCGAAGTAGAGAGGATAGAAGATGTAGACTGGCAGTGGCAAGGAAAGCGTTTCTGAAGAAGAGAAATTTGTTAACATCGGGTGTAGTTTTAAGTGTCAGGAAGTCGTTTCTGAAAGTATTTGTATGGAGTATAGCCATGTATGGAAGTGAAACGTGGACGATAAATAGTTTGGACAAGAAGAGAATAGAAGCTTTCGAAATGTGGTGCTACAGATGAATGCTGAAGATTAGAGGGTAAATCACATATCTAATGAGGAGGTATTGAATAGAATTGGGGAGAAGAGGAGCTTGTGGCACAACTTGACTAGAAAAAGGGATTGGTTGGTAGGAAATGTTCTGAGACATCGAGGGATCACCAATTTAGTATTGGAGGGCAGCGTGGAGGGTTAAAATCGTAGAGGGAGACCACGAGATGAATACACTAAGCACATTTAGAAGGATGTAGGCTGCAGTAGGTACTGGGAGCTGAAGAAGCTTGCACGGGATAGAGTAGCATGGAGAGCTGCATCAAACCAGTCTCAGGACTGAAGACCACAACAACAACAACAACAACAACTGACTTTTTGATTACCCGGTATATTCTGACATAAGCTGCAGAACAGCGGCTAACAATATTTACAGCTGTCCACAGATGGCACTAGCGTGTAACACCAACATCGATGTTCAAACAATGAGTCATGTTCCTTCCCTTTATTAGAGTCTTGTCGAGAACTTGGTGACAGTTGAAGTAACAATAGAGTATTGCTGAAGTAATTATACACGTAAATAAACCGAAGCACCAAAGAAACTGGTATAGGCATGCGTATTCAAATACAGAGACATATAAACAGGCAGAATACGGCGCTGCGGCCGGCAACACCTTATAAGATAACAAGTGTCTGGCGTAGTTGTTAGATCGATTACTGCTGCTACAATGGAAGGTTATCAAGGTTAAAGTGAGTTTGAACGTGATGTTATAATCGGCGCACGAGCGATGGGACACAGCGTCTCCGAAGTAGCGATAAAGTGGGGACTTCCCCATAGGACCATTTCAAGAGTATACCGTGAATACGAGGAATCCGGTAAAAGTCTCCGACATCGCTGTCGCCGGCTGCAAGAATGGGACCAATGACGATTGAAGAGAATCGTTCAGCGTGATACAAGTGCAGCCGTTCCGCAAATAGCTGCAGATTTCAATTCTAGGCCATCAACAAGTGTCAGCATGCGAACCATTCAACCAAACATCATCGATATGGGCTTTCGGAGCCGAAGGCCCCCTCGTGTAACCTTGATTACTGCACGACACGAAGCTTTTTGCCCCGCCTGAGACCGTCAACATCGACTTTGGACAGTCGGTGACTGGAAACCTGTTGCCTTATCGGACGAGTCTCGTTTCAGATTGCATCACGCGAATGGTCGTGTACGGGTATGGAGAAAACCTCATGGATCCATGGCGCTGCATGTTCAAGCTCGGAGAGGATCTGTAATGGTGTGGGGCGTGTGCAGTTGGAGTGATATGGGGCCCCTGATATATCTAGATACGACTATGACAGGTGACCCGTACGTAAGCATCCTTTCTGATCACCTGCGTCCATTCATGTCCATTGGGAATTCCGACGGACATGGGCAATTCCAGCAGGACAATGCGAGGCTCCACATGTCTAGAATTGCTACAGAGTTGCTCCAGGAACACTGTTCTGGGTTGAAATACTTCCGCTGGCCACCAAACTCCGCAGACATGAACATTATGGCGCATATCTGGGATGTCTTGCAAAGTGCTGTTCAGACGAGATCTCCACCCACTCATGCTCTTAGAGATTTAAGGACAGCCCTGCAGGATTCATGGTGCCAATTCCCTCCAGCACTGCCTCACACATGAGTCGAGTCTATGCCACATCGTGTTGCGGCACGTCTGCGTGCAAAAGGGGCCCCTACACGATATTATTCAGGTGTACCAGTTTCTTTGGTTCTTCAGTGTAATACACAATATTAAAAAATGGAAAGAAAAACTGAGCCAAAACGGCGGGAGAGAGGTGAGGGTAGAGCTCGCAGTGAAAGGAAGAAAATAGGCCGTGAAGAAAGGAAAACACTCGAAAAGACAATACTGTGGTTCCAAGTAGTTGATGGTTACCATGTACCAGGTAGACCCTGACTGTCATTTTACCATTTATTATTAGTCTTCGAATCAAGGTAAGTAATTTTAAAGTATTTCAAAGCGTTTAATTTATTACTGAAACGAATTTCGTATCGACAAAAGTCATCTTTCTGATTATGACGTTATATTTAACTACTTGTGTGGGACACTTATTTACATAACAGAAAATGGTTACTTTACAGAAGTAGTACTCTTGCATATCTTGTGATCGTGATTTTTCTCGCGTTCAGAAACGAAAGAGAGCACCTGTGCCGGTAGTTTCGAAAGATTTAGTTAAGTTCATCACTCTAAGTACACGCACAACAACACTCACATTGGCTGTTACACATGAAAGAGATTTTTGCTGCTGAAAAAGTATGAATTTCACTAACGTGCTTATTTCCAAAGCACAGTGGATCAGACTGACTGGAAGTCCGGGCAACTCTCAGTGCAACTGAGGAGTTCAAGAAACATTACACTTTCTAATGTTCAGCAGGTGCACATGGAAACACTACACTGGGAACCCAGACTGTCTGAAGAAAAGAGAAGAGATTTAGCTAAAATGATTCCATTTGTAAAATAGAATAAGCGAATTTACGAGGAAATGAGTAAGATGGCACCTGTATTACTATCTGTGATAAAGTTATTGCGTACAAAACGATTCATTTTCTTCAAATTTTGTATCGTTTTCTTACTAAACCACGAAGAACGCAAATATTACTTGAAAACTGTATAGTTTTTGTGTTTGTGTTGTGATACCCAACTTTTATACTGCTTTTGTATCAATGTTATACTTATTTTGTTGATCATCTCCCAATCAGATTTTGGGCGCTTTATCCGGGTATATACTTACATGCCACACTTAATATCTAAATCTTCTAGTCCGAGATCTGATTTCTGTTATTTTATTCGAATGATAATAAAAATGGTTCAAATGGCTCTGAGCAATATGGGACTTAACATCTGAGGTCATAAGTCCCCTAGAACTTAGAACTACTTAAACCTAACTAACCTAAGCACATCACACACATCCATGCCCGAGGCAGGATTCGAACCTGCGACCGTAGAATGATAATAAACAAAAGATCTGAGTTGACCAAACATTTTGCATTCAACGGACGAGGTTGGATTGAAATTCCGTGACAAGATCTCGCCCCAACGTAAAGCGCCTTCGTTATAGTCATCGCCCCCTAGATCACTTATAATATCATCAAACTTACTGATAACGTAAAGAGAGCTGCCCTCCTATGTTTCGATGTACTCTGTCATTTGTGTCTGATAAGATCTCATGTCGTAAAGCAGTACTCCAGATGACGAAACAACAGTAGTGAAGACCGTTTCTTTAGCACATTTGTTGCAATTTCTAAATGTCTTTCGAATAAATATCAGTCTTCGATCTGCCTTTCCCTCAGTATTTCCTATGTGACGCTTCCAAGTTTTCTTCGTTATTCTAATCGCTAGCTTTTGAAATTAATCGACAGTAGCTAAATTTGTTTTGTTTACTGTGTAAGCAAACTGCAAGGGACTATTTTTAGTACTCATGTAAAGGACTTTGCATCTTTTCGCACCACATAACCTATGCAACACAGTTAAAGGATCACATATTCTGAACCCCGTAATTGCCTCCCATTGTGACGTAAGATTTTAAAATTTTTCTCTAGTATACTACCACCATCCTCTGTAAAGATACTAAATTTTGGTGCCCTCCAATGCCACATTGATGCTCGGTGGTGCTTAAAATATGCGAGCGGGAAAACTTTCGGAGTTCAGAAGTTCGTGCGACGTGTAAGATGGGTTAATGATGTCACGTTGGCGCCAAATATCACTACAATTCTGGCCAAAGCCACCGCCGCCGTGTCACACAATGAGAAGATCGTCACTACCCCTCTTACCCGAATTCACCACTTCTTTTCACACAGTGGACCTCAGAACCACGATGGGTGCCGAGGTAAACATTTCAGGCACATGTAGACACATGGCCGAACAGAATCGACACGGAAAGGCCTCAGAGTGTGGCATTTCAACTTTGATTACCAAACATTTCGCGATCGAAAATGACAGTGAGACGAGCAACAGGATGATGTCCTTGACAAACTTTGCCCCCTCCCCCCCCCCCCCTCCAGAACATCGAGGCCCAAAAACTTCATTCAACCTCATCACAGCTCATTGGAGTGTAGTGGAACCGCAATTTCCGTGCTGATGTAGAGAATGGAATCACTAGGGACCGTTCGAAAGCATCACGAAATTTGAACGTGCTCTGAAGCAACAAATGCTTTTCTGACCACCTGTTGTGTCATCACAGGGGAAGGGGGGGGTGACGTCGACACTTGCGTGAATAAACCGGAAAATCGTCCCTCTAAGATTCCTCAGTTTGGCAACAGCCTTGATATCACCCTCCCACATTAAAAATGTACCTGTCTAGAGGCAATCAGTGACAGGGTCTTAGACACCGGCAGGGAGGCAACCCCCTCACACCCATTTGATACTGCCTACCTGCTAGCAGGGCTTAGAACAGCGGGGTAGCCTGGATACAGGTGCCAGGCAAAATTGCTGGCCTCATTGCAGCGCTTTATGCCACAGCATGACTTCAACGCTGGGCGTCGTGATTCTGACCTCCATGACATAGGCATCAAAACATGGAGTGAAGTGTCGGTAAGAAGGAGTGTAACGACCTTTTCATCGTGAGACGCCTCCACGGTGTAATTGGGCAGAATTGTGGTGAAATCTGGTGCCATTTGGGTGGCATCAACCCATCTTACTACTCACATAGACTTCCGAGCTCTGGCTTTTTTTTTCGCATGTCTCGGAACCATGCAGTCCGAAGCACTGCTGAGCCCAAGGATGACGTTCAGGGCGCCACGCGTTTGCACCATTACAGAGCCATACCACAGGCAACTTAGGGCTGAATTTCGAACTTCTACGTCGCAATGCGAAAAAATTACAGGGTTTGGGAAAAGACACCCTTTAATTGTATTGTGCAGTGTAGATATATTGTGTAAATCATTCTGCAGCTGTTTTTTTCTTCTGATGACTTTAATATCCGTAGACAACAGCATCATCTGTAAACAATCTAAGAGGGTTTCTCAGATCGTCTCATAAATCATTTAAACAGATTAGGAATGCAGGAAGCCTATAATCCTTCTTTGCAGAGCTCCAGATATCACTTCTGTTGACTGATTTCCCGGCAGTTACTACAAACTGTGACTTTCCTGATTTTTTGATTACAAGACGATTGTGAGAAACGATGGCAAAAGCTTTCGGGAAATCTACAATTACAAAATCAAACTGAGAGTCCCTCTCGAGGTTATTTCATGTCAATGAGGAGCCAGTTGCGTTTTATAAGAAAGATATTTTCTCAATCTGTACTGGTTACATGACAGTAGTTCGTTTTCTTCAAGATATTTGTACTTTTGGCCCAAAACCCTGCTTCATATATATGTCAGTAATATGGGTACATAATTCTTTTATTTCCAGAATGACAATTTCACTGCGCAGATATGAAACTTCCTGGCAGATTAAAAGTGTGTGCCGGATCGTGACTCGAAGTCGGGACCCCCACCTTTCGCGGCCAAGTGTGTACACAAGCTCAATCGCTGTCACAGCTTTACTTCCTCCAGTGCCCTAGTTTCAAAACAATACGTAAAGTATACTTACGGTTCATAGCATGACCAGGTGACTGGCTCCTTGGAAAGGTAATAACTGGTCAGGATAACAAGTAACAGGTTACTGTAAGAGACAGAAAGCAACAGAAATAGAAAAGGGATTAACACACTTAAAACATTAATTTAAATTCGGATCAGATCTAGTCATCAAAAGCACGAGAAATGCACAAATACAGCTTGACTAAAGCTTTGAAATATTTAAAATTACAACATACTATTAACAAGATACTTACGTTCGAACAACTTACGGGTTTGCTGCCGCGTGACGTCGTCGACCACCGCCGGTATTTCGACATGAGCACACCCTGCCATTCTCAAGGCACAAATGCAACGAGGAAGAAATGTGCAAGGAAATTCAATACCTCGGTTCACAGAGGAGAAACAAGGAAGATACCACACACAGAACAAGTGTCAACACAAACAAAGGTGACCAACAACAGAAATATCGATAGTAACTAATCAACAGGTGAGGTAGCACTAATTCTGTCCCTCTGTTTTTTGATGAGAGACAGAGCAATTAAAAAAAATCCACCATCTCTGTTAATAAGGTTGTTTGATAGTTTGATTTCAACAGCTTCCTTAATAACACTATCCCAATAGCTGAACGTGCAAGCCAGAATCTCCGTGTTGTTGTATTCTATAGGATGACCGGTGTCAAGGCAGTGTTCTGCAATAGCGGATTTGCTCGGCTGTTGTAAGCGTGTGTGACGTTTATGTTCAGTACACCGGTATTCCACAGTCCTGATTGTCTGACCAATATATGACATGCCACAACTGCAAGGAATACGATAGACCCCAGCCTTACGCAAACCAAGATCATCTTTTACGGACGCCAACAGGGCCTTAATCTTAGAAGGTGGTCGAAAAACACATTTCACATCAAATTTCCGCATAATGCGGCCAATCCTGTTTCAAATGCTTCCTGCGTAAGGCAAAAAGGCCGTAGACGTAGGTGCCACTTCGTTACTATCTTCACTCACCCGTTGCACAGAAGGCTGATAGCGCGACGCACGTTTGATCTGCCTCTCACTATAACCATTCTGACGAATGGTGACTTCTAGATGTGATAGCTCAGCTGCCAAACTCTCGGGGTCTGAGATAACGTGGGCCCTGTGAACCAAGGTACGAAGTACCCCTTCACACTGAGCTGGATGGTGACAACTATCAGCTCGCAGATATAAGTCAGGCTTCCTGTAAACAGAATGTCCCAACGTACCATCAGTCTTCCTTTTGACCAACACATGAAGGAAGGGAAGGCATCCATTCTTTTTCACCTCCATAGTGAACTGAATAGTAGGGTGGACTGAATTCAGGTGTTCCAAAAACCGATTTAAATTCTCCCTACCATGAGGCCAAACAACCGAGGTATTAAATTTCCTTGGACATTTCTTCCTTGTTGCATTTGTGCCTTGAGAATGGCAGGGTGTGCTCCTGTCGAAATATCGGCGGTGGTCGACGACTTCACGCGGCAGCAAACCCGTAAGTTGTTCGAACATTCAATTCGCCGGGAAAATTTAAGGTCTCACAAGATAGTTATGGTTAAGTACTGTAAATTTTTTCTGCTTTAGCGTTCACAAGATCAACATAGCTTTTATATAAGAAAATGATCCCGCTGCTGTAGTAATAATGATAAAGAACACAACATTGAACCATCATCAGGCAAGTCATAGCAATATCAGTGCATGTTATCACTCAGAATGAACGACACTTGTGACCACGAACTCAAAATTTCCACCATGGCAAACAGCAGTAATTTAAAGTTTAATGCCAATGATTGGTGCGATGGGATAGGACATTGATTAATGTAACCTTCTCACCAAAGTAACTTTCCTAGGCAATGGACATGGAATAACGATTTTATAGTCGTCCCTTCTCGTAGTTAACAGCCAGGCTTGGACTGCCGCAAACGCACCACAAACCCGCTCTGCCACAAAAGCGAGCCATAAAACCAAGTAGCACGTCCATACCATGAGCGGGACCACTGTCCGCACTTCCTCCAGCATTCGGCTATCACGGTGGACATACACACATAGTTATCTACATCGGCACATAAAATCTACTTCTCCTTCCTTCACATAGTGCCACTCACTTAATTTATGTTGTATTTATAACTTGAAATGGTTGTAACACCCCTCACGCGTAGCAGTATATCCGCGTAAAAGAATGCATTTGCTTCATTTTTTATCTGCCTAATTACTTCGCACTCGAGTTCGTTCAGGAGACAAAGAAGGTAGTGGTTCAAAGTTCTGTCAACAGCAGGATGTTTTGGAGACACAGCATTTGCTCGGATTGGGGGAAGATGGAGAAGGATGGCTCTCTCAAAGGAACCACATGAACATTTTCCGTAACCTACTTAGGGAGACCACGGGCAACGTAAATATGCATGGCCGGACCAGGATTTGAACCACTGCTATCCTGAGTATGAATGATGTGATTAAGCACTACGCCATCTCGTTTGGTACATTGGTTTCGTATTCACCATCGTGAATTAAGCTTTTTCACTGATAATTCTTCAAGTAAAATGTAGCGCAATCTCTCTGCGGACGCCGGTCGGAGAGGCCGAGCGGTTCTAGGCGCTTCAGTCTGGAACCGCACGACCGCTACGGTCGCAGGTTCGATTCCAGCCTCGGGCATGGATGTGTGTGATGTCCTTAGGTTAGTTAGGTTTAAGTAGTTATAAGTTCTAGGGGACTGATGACCTCAGAAGTCAAGTCCCATAGTGCTCAGAGGCAAATGAACCAATCTCTGCTGATGTGCCTGTGGCGCCTGGTGTTCCAGCCACCATCGACCTCTAACAGTGTAGTACCAAACTGGTATCAATTTCTCTATGTCTCCCGCCTGTGGTTGAAAGTATCGATTAAGTTAAAGCGAAACGTTGCGTCGAGTTAAGTTGCTTGGTTTTAAATACTGAAAATGAAGAAATATGCTTCTTATTGATCTTCACCAACCCTCGATTAATTTTCGTTGACGATTAAGTTCTCAGTACACCAAACGCAGATTAGAATTTCGGATTTTCTGTAAGGACAAAGCATAAACAACATGACACCTCGAAGAGGCGTAAAACCAAAAGTATTCGGAATTTTAAGATTTTACTTGATTTAAGATATTCTGAGATAAATTCAAATTTGTAATAAAATCGACGCTGTCTGCGTGCCAAGACAGAAACTTTGCAATACGTCTTACAATTTTTATTTTCAGAAAATATCCCTGACTGGGAGAGGGGCTGAGGGAATGTTTGGGAGGTGATTGATTTCAGGTTGTAGTACTGACCTCAAAACGAGGGGAAACCTCACGAAAATCGTGGTCGGTCTTTGAGATTAGAAACATTCTAATTTATCTCTACCACAATGTTGTCCATTGTCCCAGACAAGTCCCAGACAAAAATTACAATTTGGTGTGTGTGTGTGTGTCTGTGTGTCTACCATAGGCATTATTGCTTTGCATGTCAATAGATGTGTTATCATTCAGTATGTTCTTCTTGTCACTGTTTTCCACATAATGCTCTCCTTGCCGAGAAGCACCTAATTTCTCATCTTATCAGTCCATTGTGTTCCCATACTCTTCTTTAGCGCCACATTTCAAACTCTTCGATTTTCTTTTTCTTTTTTTTTTATTTTCCCACGGCTCATCATTCGCTTCCAAACAACGCTGTGCTCCAAACTTACATTTTCCGAATATTCTTCTTCTCAAGAAGTCCTGTGACTGATAATAATAGACTTCTTTTGGACTGGAATTCCCTCTTTGCCTGCACTTGTCTGCTATTCATGTCCTCCTTGTTTTGTCCGTCATCTGTTCGTCTGCTTCCATGGTAACACAATTCCATTAGTCACTATACTTTGAGGTCACTAGTTTATATCTCAAGATTTCCGCTAGTCTGATCTCTGTTGTTCGTGATTCAGCATTTTTCCGGGTTTACTCTCAATTCATACTGCGTGCTTATTACACTGTTCATTCCCTTAAGCAGCATTTTCAGTTCTGTCTCTCACTGAGGAGAGCAGTGTAATCGGAAGTCTTGTCACTTATATCATTCACCCTGAATATTAATCCCACTCCTGTGCATTTCTTTTATTTCCGTCACTGCTTCTTCGGTGTATAAAATGACCAGAAGGGCCGAAACGCTAAATCCCGTTTTGTACCCTCTCTAACCCGTGTACTTCATCTTGGTCTTCCGCAGTATCACTAATTATACCAAACACTATACAAGCAAATACATTCTGTAATTTTGAGTAGTGTCTCAGATTTTTGAACAAATTGATCAACAAATATTGTACTCTTACATGTTACGAGGTTTTAAGGTGACAGCACCGAGTAAGAAACATTGTAGCTCTGGAATTAGTGTAAGTGGTTCTTATACACCTGCTCTGCTCAATCTGTGTCCATGAGATGTTGTTGACTCTTTCAATGGGTGAGATCTGCTTACGACGGGACAATACAATCATCTTCAAAAAAAATGGCTCTGAGCACTATGGGACTCAACTGCTGTGGTCATCAGTCCCCTAGAACTTAGAACTACTTAAACTTAACTAACCTAACTAACCTAAGGACATCACACACATCCATGCCCGAGGCAGGATTCGAACCTGCGACCGTAGCAGTCGCACGGTTCCGGACTGCGCGCCTAGAACCGCGAGACCACCGCGGCCGGCCAATCATCTTCTTTGAATTGTCCTCTCGTTGTACTCAGTAAACAGTTCTGTAAATGTGTTCGTATTCTTCATCATTTGGCATTTTCTTAATGACAAAAGCGGGACCGCAAACTAACCACGAAAATCACTCCCATATTGTAACACAGACCCTTCCACCTGATTGCCACATGATATAGAGTGATTCATCAGTCAAAATCTCTCTCTTTCAGTCATCCACTGTCCAGCGGCATCTTGCATTACGTCACTTCAAGCATCACTTAGGCTGACTAAAGAAATGTGTGGCTTATGAAGAGCTGCTCGATCACAGCGCCTCGTTCTTTCTAACTCCATACGCACAGTCACCGTGGTAGCTGGCTGGACTGCTGGTAAATCTTTTGAGCTCACGAATGATAGCTTCCTCTGATTTCACAATATTTTGAATAACTACCCTCCGCAATGATTAACGGTCCCTGACTTTCAGTGCATGAGGTCTGTCTGTTCCTCTCCATTTTAAAATCACATCACCAATACTCGCCTTGGTATTTTCAGTAGGGTTTAAATATCCCTGATGGATTTGTTACCCAGCTAACATCCAATGACCAGTCAACGTTTGGAACCACTGGTAACACAATACTCTCGCCTGCTTTTACAACGGTGGGATCGCCTCTCGTGACACGTCCCGGTCAATTTCACATTACACAGGGGCGTCCGGATACCTAAGATCGGGTAGCGTGTCTGCAAATGCATGTAAAATAGCAATACCTTCGCTGCACACAGAACGGATAGGCCGTTCGATGCCTTTCCCAACGAATTCAAGAGACACCATTCTGCAAATCTCTGATGGCGTTGTTTTCATCATTTTCACTACGTCCACCGTTCGCCAAATATTATTTCACGCAATTTCCTGCTGTCGCTATATAGGAACGCGTTGTATAATTCCAAGAGAAATTAAGTTTTTTTTATTATTTTTCCTTCCCTTATTATCGTAGGATAAAGACCCGGCAGTAATTGAGGGAGAATCTACATAAATTACTTCATTCATAAAAATGAATGGAAACAAGGTTCTGTCAGTCAAAGTTGACAAATCGAACGCAAAATTGCTTTTAATTTCGTTTTGCACAGCTGCTGACAATCAGTGTTACCCTTTTGTAAGCCTTACGTAGTGTTGTTTGTCAGTGACTATCACAAATTGCCGAACAGTTCAAGACGAAATGTTATTTTTATCCAACACAAGTTTCTGTAGCCGGCCGCGTTGGTCTAGCGGTTCTAGGCGCTTCAGTCCGAAACCGCGCAGTTGCTACGGTCGTAGGTTCGAATCCTGCCTCGGGCATGGATGTGTGTGATGTCCTTAGGTTAGTTAGGCTTAAGTAGTTCTAATTTCTAGGGGACTGATGACCTCAGATGTTAAGTCTCATAGTGCTCAGAGCCATTTGAACAAGTTTCTGTAGTTTTTAGTTCGGACTCTTATTGTTTCCAAATGTTTATTGCAGCAAATTCTCACCGTATCTGCTCTCGTCTCATTTCTAAACTTTGCTTACATCAGTGTATTCTATTAAGTAACTATTGCAACTTACTCGAATCACTCTGCTTGTATTTGTTTCTTTTTTATACTCGAGACTGTGTTTTCTTTTCTCGTTTTCATACTACAGCATCTATTACCGTTCATTAATATTACCTTGTTAAATAATTGTATCTTCCTCTTAACTCTGTACCATCTTCATCTTCAAACATGCTGAAATCTTCGCTTATTTTCACGAACTAATCCTATCCTTAGATAAAATATCTTAATATACGTTGCAAATATTCCTGCCTCATAAGTACATGGAATTCTTATGTGCTTTAAGAATGCCACATCTTGTATAGTGCCTATGGTCTTTGGTACATATCTCATTTTCAGTCTCATTTAATGCTTTCTAAGTCTCTTCTCTATTTGCTTACTACCTGGAGAGTGTGTTTGAGACAAATACATTATTAGGTTTCGTAAATTGTACTAAGGTATGACTTCTGTCATTTCTGATATCACATCCTAAGCCTCTGGAGAACTGTTCCTAAGTGAATGTCACATATTCTCATTAGAGACCCTCATTATCTTTTGGAATAAGATTGCTGTAAGATTAAAGTTGTGTAACTCTTCATCAAATTTTGAGCCCATTGACGTATAAAAGGGAATTAAGGTAATAGATAGCTTTTGTTTTGCTGTTAAACAATTTCTGCTCTTCTGTATAAAATTCATCAAATACGGCTAACATGGTTTATAAATTTCTTGTGTACAACAGCGAATAGCCCTGAATTTCTCCTTGCTACTTTTATCTCTAACAAGCAAAAAAACTGATTTTATTCTGTTTGGGTTTCATTTTTATCTTATCCAACTCTTCTTCCAACACAATCAATCTTTAAGAAAGGAAATTCTGGAAAAGTACCAAAGGTATAGAAATTGAAACAACCAAGTTCTGTTACTAGGTACCTTTCTGCATGCACACACCATCTTCGGAAAAGGAAATAGTTAGACTTGAAACTCTCTGTGACAGGTAGACTGGTCACCAGAGTATCTAAGTGTTGTCCGAGGTAAGTGTTGTTAGCCAGTCTGGTAGGATATGTAAGAATCGTGAACAGCGTCATATATTGAGCGATCTCTGTGAGAGACTCGGATACGCCCCATATATGAGGTAGGCTTATCAGCACACAACAGAGCCTCATTGTGGACCTACATTTTGCTGGCTCGTTCAGTCGTGCAGTAATCAGATTTGTAGGGCATTCAGATGAAACTGTGGCTCGATATTGGGCTACATGGGAACCCGAGGGTAGGAATACTTCTCGTTCAGATTCTAGCCGATCACGTCTGACAACGAAAATGAAGGATTCTCCAAATACACCGTAACGCCTCCACAATTGCGCTTCCCATCTGATAACAAGTAATGAACTCCCTGCAACATAATGTGTTATCCCGCACCATTGGTTGGAGGCTAGCAGCAGCCGGAATAGTGAGCTACCGTACATGAATAGGCTGCCGTCGACAGAAAAACGTAAACGACTGCATTTGGATTTGTGCTGTAACCAGGAAGCATGTCCTACTGATGAATGGCGTCGCACTGTATTAGGGTATACTCCAAATGACCGTCGTCGACGATTGTGGTGGCGACCGAGGGAGAGGCCCCATTGTTCCAGGTGCTTAAGTGGCACAACAGTGTTACCTTTGGAGTCATGGTAATGGTAGCCATCGGGTATGACTTCGTTCACGGTTGGTAGTGATTGAGGGAACTCTGACCATGAGATGGTATATCACGGACATCTCGCACCCTCATGTTTTACATCTCATGTGATGCAACCGTGATGTCATTTTTCAATACGACAATGCTCTTCCACACATAGCACATATCCTTATAAAAAATTAGTGTGACGTGGATATTCCTGCGCCGCAGTGCCAGATCGGATGTCAGCTCGAACTAGGTGTCTGTTTCCAAGATATCAAGGACCAGTTTACAACAACTGTGGGCTAGCTTACTTCAAGAGAGGCTACAATGGCTGTGGGCACACTTGCCAGCCAAATCAGTGCTAGCATCCGGAACAGAGAGGGTGCAAGATCTTAATGATAAGTAGGCTGGTATTCCCAAGTTCTTTAACAATTTCGCTCGATTTTGTAATCACGGAAACATCATTGTTGTTGTTGTTGTTGTTGTGGTCTTCAGTCTTGAGATTGGTTTGATGCAGCTCTCTCTGATACATTATCCTGTGCAAAATACTGCATCTGCGACCTACATCCTTCTGAATCTGCTTAGTTTATTCCTCTCTTGGTCTCCCTCTACGATTTTTACCCTCCACCCTGCCCACCGAAACTAAATTGGTGATCCCATGTTGCCTCAGAACATGTCCTACCAACCAATCCATTCTTCTAGTCAAGTTGTGCCACAAACTCCTCTGCTCCCAAATTCTGTTCAATACCTCCTCATTAGTTATGCGATCCACCCGTCTAATCTTTAGCATTCTTCTGTAGCACCACATTTCGAAATCTTCTATTCTCTTCTTATCCAAACTATTTATTGTCCATGTTTCACTTCCATACGTGGCAACACTCCATACAAATGCCGGCCGGAGTGGCCCAGCGGTTCTAGGCGCTACAGTCTGCAAACGCGCGACTGTTAAGTTCGCAGGTTCGAATGCTGCCTCGGACATGGATGTTTGTGATATCCTTAGGTTAGTTAGGTTTAAGTAGTTCTAAGTTCTAGAGGACTGTGACCACAGCAGTTAAGTCCCACAGTGCTCAGAAACATTTGAACCATTTGAACTCCATACAAATAGTTTCAGGAACAACTTCCTTACACTTAAATCTATACTCGATGTTAACAAATTTCTCTTCTTGAGAAACGCTCTCCTTGCTATTTCCAGTCTATATTTTATATCCTCTCTACTTCGACCATCATCAGTTATTTTGCTCCCCAAATAGCAAAACTGATTTACTACTTTAAGCGTCTCATTTCCTAATTCCCGCAGCATTACCTGATTTAATTCGACTACATTCCATTATCCTCGCTTGGCTTTTGTTGATGTTCATCTTATATCCTCCTTTCACGACACTGTCCATTCCGTTCAACTGCTCTTCCAGGTCCTTTGCTGTCTCTGGCATCATTATAATGTCATCGGCGAACGTCAAAGTTTTGATTCCTTCATGTATTTTAATTCCTAGTCAGAATTTTTCTTTTGTTTCCTTTACTGCTTGCTCAGTATACAGATTGAACAACATTGGGAATAGGCAACAACCCTGTCTCACTCCCTTCCCAACTGCTGCTTCCCTTTCATGCCCCTCGACTCTTGTAACTGCCATCTGGTTTCTGTACAAATTGTAAATAGCCTTTCGCTCCCTGTATTTTACCCCTGCCACCTTCAGAATTTCAAAGAGAGTATTCCAGTCAATATTGTCAAAAACTTTCTTAAAGTCTACAAATGCTAGAAACGTAGGTTTGTCTTTCCTTAATCTATCTTCAAAGATACGTCGTAGGGTTAATATTGCCTGACGTGTTCCGACATTTCTACGGAATCCAAACTGATCTTCCCCGAGATCGGCTTCTACCAGTTTTTCCATTCGTCTGTAAAAAATTCGCGTTAGTATTTTGCAACTGTGACTTATGAAAATGATAGTTCGGTAATTTTCACATTTGTCAACACCTGCTTTCTTTGGGTTGGAATTATTATATTCTTTTGTAAGTCTGAGGGTATTTCTCCTGTCTCATACATCTTGCACACCAGATGACAGAGTTTTGTCAGGACTGGTACTCTCAAGGCTGTCAGTAATTCTAATGGAATGTTGTCTACTCCTGGAGCCTTGTTTCGACTCATGTCTTTCAGTGCACTGTCAGATTCTTCACGCAGTATCATACATCCCATTTCATCTTCATCTACATCCTCTTCCATTTCCATAATATTGTCCTCAAGCACATCGTCCTTGTATAGACCCTCTATATACTCCTTCCACCTTTCTGATTTCCCTTCTTTGCCTAGACCTGGTTTTCCGTCTGAGCTCTTGATATTCATACAAGTGGTTTTCTTTTCTCCAAAGGTCTCTTTCATTTTCCTTGCCCCTACATCCCTACATTTATCCTCTAGCCATCCATGCTTAACCATTTTGCACTTCCTGTCGATCTCATTTTTCAGACGTTTGTATTCCTTTTTGCCTGCTTTATTTACTGCATTTTTGTATTTTCTCCTTTCATCAATTAAATTCAATATTTCTTCTGTTACCCAAGGATTTCTACTAGCCCTCGTCTTTTTACCTACTTGATCCTCTGCTGCCTTCACTACTTCATACCTCAAAGCTACCCATTCTTCTTCTACTGTATTTCTTTCCCCCATTCCTGTCAATTGTTCCCTTATGCTCTCTATGAAACTCTGTACAACGATGGTTTAGTTTATCCAGGTCCCATCTCCTTAAATTCCCACCTTTTTGCAGTTTCTTCAGTTTTAATCTTCATAACCAATAGATTGTGGTCAGAGTCCACATCTGCCCCTGGAAATGTCTTACAATTTAAAACCTGGTTCCTAAAACTCTGTCTTAACATTATATAATCTATTTGACACCTTCTAGTATCACCAGGCTTCTTCCATGTATACAGCTTTCTTTCATGATTTTTGAACCAAGTGTTAGCTATGATTCAGTTATGCTCTGTGCAAAATTCTACCAGGCGGCTCTCTCTTTCATTTCTGGCCCCCAATGCATATTCACCTACTACGTTTCCTTCTCTCCCGTTTCCTACTATCGAATTCCAGTCACCCATGACTATTAAACTTTCGTCTCCTATCCTTATCCGAATAATTCCTTTTCAGTCATCATACATTTCATCAATTTCTTCGTCATCTGCAGAGCTAGTTGGCATATGAACTTGTACAACTGTAGTAGGCGTGGGCTTCGTGTGTATCTTGGCCGCAATAATGCGTTCACTATGCTGTTTGTAGTAGCTTACCCGCACTCGTATTTTTATTCATTATTAAAGCTACTCCTGCATTACCCCTATTTGATTTTGTATTTATAACCCTGTATTCACTTCACCTAAAGTCTTGCTCCTCCTGCCACCGAACTTCACTAATTCCCACTATATCTAACTTTAACCTATCCATTTCCCTTTTTAAATTTTCTAACCTACTTGCCCGATTAAAGGATCTGACATTCCACGCTCCGATCCGTAGAACGCCAGTTGTCTTTCTCCTGATAACGACGTCCTCTTGAGTAGTCCCCACCCGGAGATCCGAATGGGGGAATATTTTACCTCCGGAATATTTTACCCAAGAGGACGCCATCATCATTTATCCACACAGTAAAGCTTCATACCCTCGGGAAAAATTACGGCTGTAGTTTCCCCTTGCTTTCAGCCGTTCACAGTACCAGTACAGCAAGGCTAATTTGGTTAGTGTTACAAGGCCAAATCAGTCAATCATCCACACGGTTGCCCCTGCAACTACTGGAAAGACTGCTGCCCCTCTTCAGGAACCACACGTTTGTCTGGCCTCTCAACAGATCTGTTGTGGTTGCACCTACGGTACGGCTATCTGTATCGCTGAGGCACGCAAACCTCCCCACCAATGGCGGGGTCCATGATTCATGTTGGGGGGGGGGGGGGGGGGGTGGTACACAATCTAAATCATTATATGTATGCGACTGCTCCGTGAAGTTTACTGTACTTGTCAGAGTAGTCCTTGCGTTTTGCTCCCATGCACCCACACTTCAGTCCGTGGCGGCTACTCAGGGGAACATAAACGGTAATAGATTGCCTGTGCTACCCTTACTTTGAGGCACCAAGCAACCTAGAAACGTAGTACTCATAATACCCACGATTATTAATCTTAAAATGAAGTAAATATATACAGTCCTCAAACATCAATAGATGTAACTGTACTTACACTCTCAACACCCTGTATATAGACACGGCGTATCTGGAATGAAAGAAAAAATGAGAGGGCTGGTAGAGAGGGTCGTAATAAGCGTATTTCACACCCCGTAGCATAGAGCGCTAGGTATCGTTTAACAGTGTCGCATGCGAAGTGCATAGGCACACAATATGCCATCCGAGTCGGCATGGTAACTGGGTGCAACGCAAAGCGTTCGATGTATTTGTGGTATCAATGTAAATGAGAAGTTAGAACGAAGTTTTACAGCCTTTCTTTAAAAACAGGTACATAAAAGGATCAAAATTATGGCCTCCTGCTTGAATATACGCCTTGCAACAACGCTGGAGTGACTGTTCACTCATTCAAACACTCCTGGCAAAGTGGAAATTGCATCGGAGGCTGTCATAATGCGTGCTATCAACTCTTCATCAGCCTCAGTTCAAACGGCCCAAAATAAAAACTCTGTGGGCGTCAAGTTAGAACGTGTAGGCCATGCCACTGGCTCACTGCGCCCTATCCAGTTCTCAGCAAATGCATTCGCATTGGTAGCACATTGAGTGAAAGATGTTCCAGCGACTCTGGCAGCGTTTTTCGTAAAAAGAATAAGTATTGTTTGCTCAGTCGCTGGGGGAACACCTACAGACCGTCAGATTATTGCTTACCAAGCGCGGCACAAATGTTGACGCGAAGCGATCTTGGTGACCACGAAGAAAGGCGACGTGCGGATATTCCCTTGCCCACACATGTTAACTGTGGCTGTTGAACAGACCCTCTCGTGTAAAGGATGCCTAATCCGTAAGAGGTACACGGTTTGGAGTGTGGTTGAATGATATACCTCTGCCAAAACCACTGGCAGAATTCGATTCGCAGTGGAAAATCGTGTGGGTTATGGGCGTAAACCTTCTGAAAGCGTTAGGAGTGCAAATCATCTTCATGCCACACACGCCAATTTGTGGAATGGCTTACACCCATGTACCCTGCCACATCCCGTGAGTATGTTGAGGGCGTGTTTTCAGCAGTTGTTGCGCTTCCTCTTCAAGCCCTGATGCAGTTAACGACCGCATCTGTCATATCTTCGCACCTGTAACACAAAATGAATGCACCGAGTTTCGAAGTTGGCGTCAGATGCACATGTGCCATTACGAGAACGTGTCAGTGTAAAACGTACCTCAAGTGAACCTGCCTCTCGTAGGGACCTGTGGATGGCAGTAAATGTGCACGGATCCGGCAAAAGAATATAACAAACGTAAACACGTCGCAATCGGAAAAATTGATAACATCTGCCAATTCTGTAACGCGAAAAAATTGAGTAGAAAAACACCAGGATCCCGTTGCATGAATTGGATAATTCGATTACCAGCACAGGAGGCGCCTCCGCAGGAGATTTTACATTACACGACCCGGTAAACTGAGAATCGAAACACTTTCTTCAGAAATGACTTCGTTCGGTGTCACTTCGATCAAGGCTAACACAGATGAAATGGGTTATGTTTTGTTTTCCACACAAGGACAAATCTATCACAGCACTGAATCACAACTACCACTACTCAACGAAGACCATACATTTCAGCAAGTATATTTCATCGGAAACGTAGGAACATAAATTGATCAACGATGCACAAATCTTTGTGGATAGTCCGAGATGTACGGAGGATCTTACACGAATAGAATTAACTGATTCACATAATCAAAACAGCACTAGCCGGAATGATTTCTGATGACTATAAAGCTATAATTCGAGGTGACAAAAGACCACACTGAGAACACCAACGTCGATTTAATGCGCCTCACGTTGACGATGTCATAGTCGTAATTGCGGACAATGAAAACACAAGCCGTGACATAAATGTACCACGAAAAACAGAAAGACTACAACGCATGTAAAATCTCAAGAGCATCTGGAGAGGGAGAACTAAAGGAAGCTTAAATTATCTTCTGGGACTAATTCATAAACGAACATACAAAATCACTCGAAGCCATGGGAAGAAGATTACAACTCCGAAGAGGTGGGAGGAGCTCTATTCATACTCTCACGAGATTTTCGACAAACTCTTCCAGTTATCTCCGAGGCAACAATAGCAGACGAGATCAATGCATGCTTTAAAAAAAGTCACATCTCTGGCCACACATACAAATACTCGAAATTTAGAGCGGACATCAATGGGAGATGCTTGTAACGGTTTCCACAGCGAAACATTGTCTCGAGACCGGGAAGAAAATCCAAAGAGATTCTGGTCGTATGTGAAACATGTCAGCGGCAAGAAACAATCAATACCACCTTTGGGGGACAGCAATGGACATACTATCGAAGACAGAGCTGCCAAAGCAGAGTTACTTAACACATCCGTCCGAAATGTCTTCACAACAGAAGACGAAGTAAATATTGCAGAATTCCAATCATGAACAGCTGCCGACATGAGTAACGCAGAAGTGAATGTCCTCGGAGTAGTGACGCAACTTCAATCAATAAAAGCAAGTCTTCTAGTCCAGATTGTATACCAATTAGGTTCCTTTCGGAGTATGCTGATGCATTAGCTCCATACTTGACAATCGTATACAACCTTTCGCTCGACGAAAGCTACGTAGCCAGAGAATGGAAAGTTGTACAGGTCACACCAATATTCAAGAAAGGTAGTAGGAGTAAATCACTTAATTACAGGCCTATATCATTAACGTCGATACGCAGCAGAATTCTGGAACATACATTTTGTTGGAACATTATGAATTACCTCGTAGAAAACGATATATTGAAACACAGTCAACATGGGTTTAGAAAACATCGTTCTTGTGAAACGCAACTAGCTGTTTATTCACATCAAGTGTTGAGTGATATTGACAAGGGATTTCAGATCGATTCCGTATTTCTGGACTTCCAGAAGGCTTTTGACTCTGTACCACACAAGCGGCTTATAGTGAAATCGCGTGCTTATGAAATATCGTCTAAGTTATGTGACTGGATTTGTGACTTCCCGTCAGAGATGTCACAGGTCGTAACAATTGACGTAGAGTCACTGAGTAAAACAGAAGTGGTCTCTGGCGTTCCCCAAGGTAGTGTTATCGGCCCTTTGCTGTTCCTTATCTATATAAACGATTTGGGACACAATCTGAGCAGCCGACTTAGGTTGTTTGCAGATGACGCTGTCGTTTATCGACTAATGAAGTCATCAGGAGATAAAAACAAATTACAGAATGATTTAAAAAAGATATCTGAATGGTGCAAAAATTGGCAGTTCACCGTAAATAACGAAATGTGTGAGGTCATCCACATGAGTGCTCAAAGGAATCTGTTAAATTTCGGCTACACGATAAATCAGTCAAATATAAAGACAGTAAATTCGACTAAATACCTGATAATTACAATTACGAACAACTTAAATTGGAAGGAACACACAGAAAATGTTGTAGGGAAGGCTAACCAAAGTCTGTGTTTTACTGGCAGGACATTTCGAAAATGTAACATACTAAGGAGACTGCGTACACTACGCTTATCCGTCCTCTTTTATAATACTGCTACGCGGTGTGGGATCCTTACCAGACAGGACTGACGGAGTACGTCGAAAAAGCTCAAGGAAGGAGATAACGTTTTGTATTACCGCGATATATGGGAGGGAGTGTCACTGAAATGATACAGCAATTGGGCTGGACATCATTAAAACAAAGGCGTTTTTCGTTGCGACGGAATCTTCTCACGAAATTTCAATCACCAGCTTTGTCCTCCGCATGCGAAAATAATTGTTGACACCTACCTACATAAGGAGAAACGATCACCACGATAAAATAAGAAAATCAGACCACGTGCTGAATGATACGAGGTTGGAATAACAGAGAATTGTATATGTATAGGGGGATCTGTCCTGCAAACTCTTGAATCCTACCTGAGAAACAGACAACAGATTGTCTCCGTGCAAGGAGCAATTTCAGGTGAGAAGAAGCTACAGCATTGTGTGCCACAGGGATCGGTAATAGGGCGCCTGCTGTTCCTTATCTTCGTAAATGACATAGGGTCCAATGGGCACACCTTGAAATTTGCGGATGATACAACCTTGTTCTCAAAAGGAGGAATGTTGTACAGGCAGTCCAACAAGCAGAAGTCTTGTTCAGTGAAGCTAAGGCCTGATTTATCATGAAAAAAATGAAAATTAATGAAGAAAAAACTCAGAGGATGATATGCAGCCTCAGCAATACTGGAGCATTGGGTAACGCAGCAGATGTTAAACTTTTGGGCTTTCTCATTGATACTAAATTAACCTGGCTACATCACAGCAAACATGTATGTTCCAAACATTCACGGGTCTTGTAACTCTTGAGGACACTGAAAAGTATAGTACCAGAACAGTACCTTCTAGCTTTGTACTATGCAATATTCCACAGCCACAACAGTTATGGTTATGGGCTGTTGTTTTGGGGCCATTCTGACGGCTGCAAGAATGTGCGTTTACCGCAAAAGAAAGCAATGGGGATCATTACTAAAAAAAAAAAAAAAACAAAAAAAAAACAGATAACAGTAAACCAGTTTTCACCAGTTAGGAGTTCTGACTGTTTACAGCCAGTCTATATTGAACTGCCTCTTCCACATAAAGAGAAACCATGATATCTACAGAAAGAGACATCAAGATCACAAATACAGCACTCGTAATAAAGGCAGTATCGAAATGCCAAGGTGTCGATCAGCAAAGACACAAAACAACTTCCGAATGGTGGGCCCAAAATTGTTTAGTGCTTTACCTGATCACATTATGTCTTTACCATGGGAGCAGTTTATAACTACAACTTTGTGTAAGCTAAAAGAGCAACCCTTCCACAATATTGAAGAATTGTTCTCCAGTAGTAGCATAGTGTTTACTTGACCTACAGCTCAGTTTCATGACTCCAACAGCAACCGTTATAATTAATTTCATTATATACTTGTATCTACTTTAGTGATGTGATATTATTGTAACCTAATTTATCACTTAAATATGTCTTGCGATATTAAGGATGGCAGGACATCAAACGGACGGACTTGGAGTAGGAGAGGCACCTCAAGACATTTTAATTTCCACTGTCTATACTTTTACAAATAAATTGATAAAAGTTTTTCGGCATGACCAGGAAGCATTCAGGATTCACACTCACAACAGTGGAAGTTAAAAAACGTAACAAAATATTTTTTTTTCAAATGCAAAATTTCATAATTTTTTTCACTTACTGTTGGCTGCATTTGTTGCTATAGGTACACTTTTATTCAGAAGTAAGAGACATTCCTCGATGAATTTTGCATACCATACAAACTATACTTGGAGGTGTATGAAACTCTAGAATTTTCCAAATCTATTAAAAACTGTGGTAAAAATGGAGATAATCAACTATAAAATTTTAGTTTTTTCTAAACATGAAGATTAAAATATAGCAATTCATTCATTTTTTCATAAATCTAATAAATTCCAGAGTTTCATCTACCTGTAAGTATGGTTTGTATACTGTGCAAAATTCATCGAAAAATCTCTCTTACTTACGAAGAAAAGTGTACCTATAGCAACAAATGCAACCAATAGTAAGTGAAAAAATGAAGAAATTTCACATGTAAAAAAAATTTATTTTGTTAAAGTTTTCGATCTTCCACTGCAATTAGTGTGAATCTTGAATCCATCCTGATCGTGCTGACAGTTTTATGAATATATTTGTAAAACTATAGACACTGGAAATCATAATGTCCTGTGGTGCCGCTTCTGCTCCAACTCCGCCCGTTTGACGTCCTACCCCCATTAAATTACTATCATAGTAGATACTAAACTACTATCATAGTAGAGTTCTATTCATGTATTTTGATTATGTTGTATCTTGACGCTGTTTGCCCAGCTGTGGCTGGTGAATGGCATAGAATTGGTAATAAAAGTACTAATAATAATAATAATGAAGGAAGGTTGTTCGATGAACCCTCTGCCAGGCACTTAAATGTGATTTGCAGAGTATCCACGTAGATGTATATGTAGATTGCGACTAACAAAAAAATGAGAGTTAAATTATCGGACGTTCAACAGCTTTTACAAATACACATCCTACTGAGCAGACGACGGGCCTCATTATACTCAAGAGTGATTTCTGCAACGTAGCCAGTGCTGAAAACGATCTCATCGACCAATTTCGTCCAAACGTCTGGACTGACTATTTCAAAGGGCAAGTTGCCAACTAAAAATAATATTCCAGAATGAGATTTTCACTCTGCAGCGGAGTGTGCGCTGATATGAAACTTCCTGGCAGATTAAAACTGTGTGCCCGACCGAGACTCGAACTCGGGACCTTTGCCTTTCGCGGGCAAGTGCTCTACCAACTGAGCTACCGAAGCACGACTCACGCCCGGTACTCACAGCTTTACTTCTGCCAGTACCTCGTCTCCTACCTTCCAAACTTTACAGAAGCTCTCCTGCGAACCTTCTGGGAGCTTCTGTAAAGTTTGGAAGGTAGGAGACGAGGTACTGGCAGAAGTAAAGCTGTGAGTACCGGGCGTGAGTCGTGCTTCGGTAGCTCAGTTGGTAGAGCACTTGCCCGCGAAAGGCAAAGGTCCCGAGTTCGAGTCTCGGTCGGGCACACAGTTTTAATCTGCCAGAAAGTTTTAAAAATAATATTGTCGACGATATTAACTTTCATATTAAATTAATGAAAAATCTCGGTGAATGGAAAATATACAAATCAATCGACACGACGGTAAACGTTACGTTGATGAAAGTGTGAATTTCCCTACAGAATTTCTAAACGCATTGAAAGGACCAGGAATGCCAACCAGGAATGCCATTACGCTGCCTCCGATCATGCTACTTAAGTATCTCAACTCACCGAAACTATGTAATGGAACTAGGATGATCTCATACAGCTATAGAATAACATCATATAAAACTGAACTTATGATAGGGAAGTACAAAAGACACACACTATTTATCCCCAGAATACCACTGATCTCTAATGAACTGTCGTTACAATTTAAAAGATTGCAATTTCCATTCAAATTAGCCTACGGTTTTCTGTTAACAAAGCACAAAGACAAGCTTTAAAATATTGCGGCATCAACTTCAAAGACTCTTGCTTCTCTCATGGTCAACTATAGGTAACTTGCTTTCGAGTAGGAAATTCGAAAAATTTCTACATATATAACCTGGATAACAAAATGAACAACGTTGTTTACAAACAAGTATTGTAAATTGAATATGTTTTGAATAAAAAAAATATTTTTATGCCTCAACAGGTTTTGTAAATTGCTACAAGATGTTTTTAAATAATTCTTTTTACCTCTTATAGTTTAAAGTTGATCCTTTTATTCCAACCAACACACAATATCGTATCAACTCCCTGAGGGAAGCCGGGTACCCCACGTAGCTTTGGTGATGTTCGTCTTTCTTGCCTCATTTCCGTCACAATATTTGCATGTCGCTCTCCCATCAGCCGCAACATGTTTCATTCTGTCTCGCAAGAACAAATAAACTGTAAATCACATCTGATTTATGTTTGTTAAGATTTCACTACTTGGTTTTATTCAAAAACATTCCTACGTGAAAAATTACCAGGAGAATTCGTTCTCTGACGGAACACCGTGCTATTCGCATTTTATCGGCTGACTACACTATTATATTTTTCCTCAATACTATTCTGTAATTGGGTGATAAATTTTATTAAGCCGGTGGACAACAATTGTGCGCTATGTTCTCAACTTGACATTACTGCACTCAATTTAGGGAGATTTTTCATATCTGAAAAGATGGAGAGTGACGATTTAACATTCTTCTCTATTTCGCAGGAACCCCATTCTCTTTGCATGCACACGCCGTTCTGTATACCACATTTAGTTTGGGCATGAAACATATGACATCTTGTGATTATATTGTGTTATCGGTAGGTATCATAGAAATTAAGGGATACCCGAAGGCTCCACACATCCACTGCGCTGAGTTGTATGTTGCCGGGAGCAACACGGTGCTCCCTCTGACCACACAGAACGGTCACTAGAGAGCAACAATTTTTCGACGTGACGGTCGTCTCGAGCTTAATTCTGACAAAGACTGCTCATATCTCTTTTCACTTCCGTATGTAGACTACAACAAAAACAACTCTTTTGTTCATTTCTTTGTCGTTCGCCGCCACTTCCAGACACTTTGCCAGCTCTATGTGACTAAGCCGCGTATCAGTCTGTTGTGAACACACTCCCAGCTTTACCGCATTTCTTTTTGGCTTCCTGTGTCGCCGGACGCTTTCCGCTCCACGCCGCAGACGAAAAAGAAGAGGGGAAGCGCAGTTCGTGCCACTGTAGCTGGAGATTGTGGCCGGCCTTGCAGAGTTTTGCCCGTCATCTTCTCACAGAGTCCGCCTTGCCTGCTGCTGCGACTACGAAATACACGGTGCCCTTCTGTAATGCTAAAGAGCATCTGAGCTAACTTTTTTGCTGACGGAACTACAGATAAGTGTCAAGCGAATACCAGCAACAGCAGCATATGCATGTGCTGAATGTGAAAATGACTGGAGGTAGCACTTTTGTTTTCGTTACTTATCACGCTACGCAGTTTATTAGCAACAAAATCACGAAGACACTTCTAAACAAGTGAGCAAATCTTCCATTGAAATTGTGCATCGTAAAGCTATAAACTAGCTACACAATCCCTACACTATGTACATTGATTAGCCAGAGCATTATGTCCAACTACCTAATAGCTGAGACATCCACCTTTGGCACTGTTAGTAGCGACGACACGTCGTGCGAATTTCGGGGGGGGGGGGGGGGGGGGGCGCTGAGCTCTGACGCCACGTTCAATCACATACCAGATGTTTTCGATCGGGTTCAGATTTGGCGCGTTGGGGGGCCAGCACCTCTCTTGGAACTCGGCACTGTGTTGCTCAATCACATTCCTGACCTTCTCACGTGACGCATTATCTTGTTGGAAAATGCCAAAAAAAAAAAGGTTCAAATGGCACTGAGGACTATGGGACTTAACTTCATCGGTCCCCTAGAACTTAGAACTACTTAAACCAAACTAACCTAAGGACATCACACACATCCATGACCGAGGCAGGATTCGAACCTGCGACCGTAGCGGTCGCGCGGTTCCAGACTGAAGCACCTAGAACCGTTCGGCCACAGCGGCCGGCGGAAAATGCCACTGCTGTCGGGAAACATGCTCGTATATGTGGTCTGCAACCATCGTACGATACTCCTTGGCCGTCATGGTGACTTGCACGAGCTCTACTGGACCACTGGATACCCCTTCGAATGTTCCCCAGAGCATAGGGGAGCCGCCGCCAGCTTATCTCCGTCCTGCAGTACAGGTGTTTCCCTGGAAGCAAAGGATTCGCGCACGCCCATCGGCATGGTGAAGGGAGTATTGGGATTCATCAAACAACACAAATCTCTGCCAGTGCGCCAACGTCCAGTGCCTATGTTCACGTGCCCGTTTCAGTCGTAGTTGCCGATGTCATTGTGTTAACATTGGCACATGCGTGGATCATTCGCTGAGGAGGTCCATCGTTTGAAGAGTTCGGTGCACTGTGTTCGGACACGCTTGTACTCTGCCAGCATTAAAGTCTGATGTTAGATTCGGCACAGTTCGCCACCTGTCAGGTTTTACCAGTCTGCCCAGCCTATGACGTCCGAAATCTGTAATGATGGTGACCGTCCGGATTAATTCTAGTGCCCGATTCCAATTGTCGGCTTTGAGCAATGACGTCATAGCTAAGGAAAAGGCGTTACCTATAGGCGACCAATGAAAACAACGGATCATACTCGTGAACAACCAAAAGTAGCATGGAATAAAAATACAAACACATTTCACATAGTTATTTACTTAGTCATGAATTATATCGAAACGAATTGTAGTTAACGAAAACAAATAACAACAAGAATTAAAAATATATTTTCATATATTATAAGAATTATGCTCGTAATTTATGCGAGTAGAAAGGCACAGAGAATCTTTATATTGCATTACACTAATGAGATAGTGAAGTCATACTATTATAAAATAGCGTTAATTTTACTATTAATTACTGAATCTAACGGAAGAAGCGCAGAAAAGATCGGATGTAGGACGCTGAGAAACTAAAATGTAACATAAAAACGGGAAAATGAAATGAATGACAACAAATATGAAACAGTACCATGAAATGTGAAGAAACTGTCACACTAAATTCTAAAAGTAAGTCCAGTATACAACTAACGAAAATACACAAACTATAACGAATTTTGGAATCGATAACTAGAATTAACCTATATAAGTAAATTCCATAATTCGTATGCAAATTATATTTCCGGGAATTGTGTGCTCTGAAACGTGGTGGCATTTCTACATCTGTAATTGCTGAAAAACAAATAATTCACCATGGAATAGTTAGAATCGGAGATTGGAATTGACCTATATAACTTAATTCTAGTTACCAAATCCAATATTTATTAGGCCATATTTTTTGTTAGTTTTCGTTACTTGTGTACTAGTTTCGTTAGATTCGATAATTAATATTAAAATTAACGATATTTCTCTATATTATGAATTCATTTTGTGAAATTCCTACTCGCATAAATTTCGATAATAGTTTATTTCAGACATTCCTTTGTTTACGAAAGTGATCAGTTGCTTTCAAAGATTGCCTCTACGTAATGTCTTTGCCTTAGATATGAAGTCATTGCTCAAAACCGACGAGTGGAATCGGACACTAGAAGTTACCCGGCCGCCCAACTCCAAGACGTTTGGACGTGGTTTCAATTTAGTTCCTTAACGTGTTGAAGTTATACACCACAGCACTCCTCGGACACCCGACAAATGGTGCAGTTTCCGAAATTCTCAGGCGAGCCTGCAGGCCATTACAATCTGCCCTCGGTTGGACTCAGATAGATCCCACTTTCCCCGTTATACACACGGAGAGCACGCTCACTGACATTACGTCCATCATGCATGTGTGTGAGTAGCAGTCATTCCTCGTCAGTGGACGCAGCATTCGCCTGGAAGGGCTTATATCGATAGTAGGTCGCTGCTCATAATGTTCTGGCTGATCAGTGTACAACGACGTAACAAATACCTTGTCAGAGAAAATCCTAGGTCAAATATAAAGGAACATCATAACAGCGGCTTGTTAAATAAATGCAGAATTGCTAGACAGATTTCCTGTGCAACTAAGATCTGTGCCTACGATTGATGCCTCAGTAATTAAGATCTACTATGAACAGAACAAGATCTTGTGAGTGGAAAGTCAGTACTAATAATGTCAGAAGCAACAGAATGAGCAACTAGGTCAGACCAATGTGTGTGATTCACATAACAGTTATTAAAATCCAATGTGAGTACACTAAAATCTTGAAAATAAACAATAACAATGATTCCAAACAGCAGAATTAAATTACTCCGTACCTTAGACAACAGAATCCGCAGATATCTAGCTCTAATTTAATATGGTCAAAACATAGCAGCACCAAAATGAATCAAGTAAAATATTATACAGTTTAAACGAGTGGATGGGCTAGGGCGAAGTGAGAGGGATACATTTCTTCCAAATTGCGTTTCATCAAAACCACACTTTTAAATCAATTTTAATTCAGCACAGGACTCCCACAAAAATCTCAGCAATATTCATAAACAGAAACTCACATCTAATCACGACGATATCACAAAGTAAAGGCAAATGCAATGCTTAAACAAATACAGACGCACCCCTTTCACAAATTGTTCTGCAAATAAAGAACGGGGCCTAAAACAATTTTAGGAAAAGCACCATAACAATGATGATAAACTCATTAATAAAACCTTATGCTTAAAATTCCTAACACATCAATTTCCTAGGTTCCATGCATGGAAAATACTACTGGACAGGTGAGAGGCATTAAACTCTGTACAAATTTCACATAAACCAAACAATCAATCAGCAGCACTTGTCGATAGTGTTATCCGTAAAAAAAAGCCAAACAATGGTCATAAATTTTTCAGTTTTAAAATTTTGTTTACATGGAATCAGCGACTTTTTCCAAATTTCATGGAGCTTTATTAACAAATCAGTCAACACTTTCAGTACATACGTTTGGCGACTAGATTCGAACTAGCTGGTTCATTTACACGCTTGGCCTACTGCGGCTACAAAAAAAAAAAAAAAAAAAAAAAAAAAAAAAAAAAAAAAAAACAATACGTAGTTGTCATTGAACAGTGAGTGAAAAAGTGAAAGCACTGGCCTACCACTTTTACGAAGACCGACATGTGTAGTTAGGGATAGTGGTGAACGCACATACACATTAGTGTAGTGACAATGATGATGACGTAGGCCGTATGCTAAGTACTTCCCACCAGCAACAGTGAGACACAACGGATGGATAGCCATGCTGATTGTGTTTGCACTGCTGATATTCCTGTAACTTTTGATCACTCACTCACGATGAATTCTGATTTTAGGTAGTCTACGCATGCGCAGCAGGGATACCTAGTAATTATGACGCACCTTCTAAATCATAGGTAGTCATTCAGCTTAGTGTGACCTTGGTGTAAATATTTCCACTGCTTGCACAAACAGAGCACCGGTGTAGTACGTCGTGTTATTGCTTATAACGAGCATAGAGCCCATGTGTATGATGTTTAACACTCCAATGTCCGCATAGGCAGGGGTTCGCATTGTAACAATGTTGATATGATACAGCAACAGTGGCTAAGGTGCGTATGACACGTTCTTTAGGATTAAGTGATCTTTAAAATAAGTGTGCAGATGACTCGCAGAATGTCTCTGACACATAGGCCAGACACAATAACCTGACTTTCTAAATTTTATTTAATGACTTTTTAAATATTATTTATTAATTTTTAAGTTTATTTTTTATTTTTTCGTTCAGGATGAGTAGGTTTTAACTTGTAGCCTATACATAAGGCTGTTTTCCAACTTTTAATTATTGCATTAGACACCCACCGTAGCGTATGGTGATCTCACAGTGACGAAATAGGAAACATTGCGCACTGTATAACATGCACGATGTTTCATACGAGAGCATTCTGTAGTGGATACCATATCAACTGAATGCAATCGGTAATTAGATCTGCGTGTCAATCCTGCAAATATATCAGATCATGATGTCTGATCTCAAACAATGTTTCTTTGAAAAGCACGTAAGTGGACCTATAATTATATTACCATATCTAGTTAGTAAATTACATCAGATCATGTTTGCATCCAAGACGTGCCGGAATTCATAGGTGCCATATGAAAAAGACTGTTAGAGCGGCATGTATTAGTATTACCACAAGCGCTAACGCAAAATTGTATAAATTGTGTGAAGTTCTTGAGTATCCTGATTTCGGTATTCGTCCTCTGTAATTTAGAACAATAGGACTCTCACGATTCGATACCAACTGTGAGCACAGGACAGGGCGAGTTCAGTGTGGTCGCGGATAATGAGATGTAATGATTCTGTGGCACGAGAAGCTGTTTTAGTAGGACTATGTAACTGGCTGTTACAAAAGTTATTGGTTAAAAAAAGAAAATGTATTGGGCTTTAAATGTTTTATGTTGTAAATTATGTGTGCAGGCTTTTGGAAAACAACCACTCGTACGTATGACGCAAAATTTGTAATGGATCAACAAATGTGATTTTCATTTACTTATTTTTGTTTCTACATTATATTAACTGAGACTAGAAAATAAAGGCTTTGCGATGCCAATTCTTTTAATTCGATGCTCCCATTGTCCGTGGACTCGCACCTGAACATGTAAGGTCTACGCACGATACTAATATTTGTATTTGTGCGACATCTGTACATTAGTTTTTCTCATGCACTACACTGATTGCAAGATTACTAACCGTGCTCAGACGCGTCCATCTTTAAAACACGACACGCCCGTTGACTACGGACTTGCGCTTGTTAATGGGGCGTGGCACTAGTTCCATCGAAAGTTTCCTGTTACTTTCGGCTATGTTGTACTCCAGCTTGGTTTTGACTTCCTAAGAAGTTCATGTGGATTGTGACAGTCATTTCGCGAACATTTTGTAAGTCATGTATTGCCATTTTTATATTCATTATTAGGATCTGACACTTTCAGTGCGGATAGGTTTGAATTCAAATAATTAATTTCTGCTACATTTGAACTGTTTATTGTAATTCTAGTTTTGTATTCGCTGTTCATTGACAACTACGTACTGTTTTACTGTAGCCTAAGTAGACGAGGCTTGAAAAGAAACCAGCTAGAAACTACTTGCCACACGTATGTACTGCTGACAGATTCGTTAATAAAGCTTCTTGAAAAGTTATAGAGTATTGTTCGTGAACAAAATGCCATACAATTCATTGCCGATAAAATACAGCAAACCAACAACTCTGGAACCATCTTGCTCATCAGCCCTTGAGACAATTTTTCTATGCTAACGGCACCAACTCCGCCAACCAAGGTCTTTCTGAATAATAAGCAAGGCCACCCAACAGTTCTACATAGATATCGAGGTGTACCTGGGTCCACAATCCCGGGCAGACATCCTATTAAATTGCCTGTAAATAATCGGCCACCTAAACGAGCCAGGCGACCCAAGTCGAAGAAACATCGCTGTTGATGATACGGACCAAGAAGACAAGAACGCCAAGGCGTGGAGATGGTGTCCTGCGGCGATCAGGCCCAGCCGATGGTCAACAGGTGGAAGAATGGATGCGCAAGAACGCTTCTGTTGCCGTTGGATGTCAGGCGGCTTGTTTAGGAGGCATTACAGTCAAACTGCCAACAGCGCAGAGGTCGAATACGTCGAAACAGTGACAACTTATTGGGTCGGCAGAAATTATAATTGAGATTTGTAGCATAACCATTATTACTGAATAACCAGGCGTAATCAACCACACATAAATTACTGAAAGGCAGTGAAAACACCTGGTCAACTTGTACGAAATCACAAACGATTTATCTCAGTTGCACTTCCATTTCCTGTTAGTATACATTCTGCTTACGGCAGCAGACCAAAATTCAAACTCACGTTAGCCGTTGGCAAGTCCCGTATGCAAGACAAACAGACACGCCATCCCTATCTCTATTCTTCTGCAATTTTATGTATTTACTTATTTTATTTTTCCTTTGAATCTATTTTCCCTACATATATGTAGTAGGTCGCATAGTAATATTTTTTCACGTTGTTACATGTTTTGATTTATTACAAAGTTATTTCTCAGCACAGTAGTAGGAATAGTAATGTTACTGATACTAATTACGCTAATAATAATAAGAAGAAGAATAAGAATAAGAAGAACAATAAAAAGAAGAATTTTAATAATAATAATTATTAGTTAGTAAAAAAGGAATTATATGTACATTCATGAACTTACTATGAATCAGTACCTACCAACATCAGTGTATTTACAAAAAAGTTGTGAACATTCTCTAGATTGGAATCAGAGCACATTATCGTTCTGTCTTTGCCATACTGATCACTTTTAGTATTTATAACGTTTTAGTTGTTTGTCAGCAAAAAAGTGTGGCTGTTTAAGACACTATTTTACTCTTCATGAGTAATGCATCTCCCATCGATGCGCATCTCCTCGTCCCCGTCGCCGACGTGGAAGTCGAAGTTGCGCCGCAATGGTGCTGATGTCGTACTGTGGGCTCTGCCTCTGCATCGTGTGTTTCTGTAATTTTGGTTGCACATGTACGTCCAGTAACGCAGCAACCACATTTGTATCTTGCACAACACTAGATGAACTCGTTAGCACTTCGTCGTTCATTTTGATGCTCTTATGGTTGATGCTGTGCAGGATAGGTGGTATTTTGCAATTTCCATACTCTGGAAAATTTTCCTTCCTCATACTGGGAAGTGGTCTTAGCAAAATTTTCTACTGATGTTTACCTTTCCTTATTTCTTGTAAGTTCAAATGGTTCAAATGGCTCTGAGCACTATGGGACTCAAATGCTGTGGTCTTGTAAGTTATTATGGTGGTTGGTTAGTCTCTATTTATTCCCAGATTCCATTATAGACGATACAGTTAAAGATAATATGGTCGGGTGACCCCGTATGACCACGCTGACAGCCGTCATTTTCTTTCCTGTTAAACCTCTATCGGTGAACTGGATATGGGCCGTGACCCGTTAGGTAATGTACCATTCCCTGACTTGGATTTACATTGGCAAGCTAGGAGTTCTCGAATCCACAGATATGACCGGTAGACTTTTCCACCTGTTCCACTGTTCTCCGAGTCGTTCTGCCATGTACTCACCTTCTAATTGATGTGTTGGGCCTTGATTATTACCAGTTGGTCTAAGATTTTTTGAACATTAGTCATGTCCGTTTTGCGTGAACAGGAGAAGGCTGCACGACATCTTACCGTAATATCTACTGGGTAGATTCCGAGGATCACCGGTGAAGCATCGGTCGGCGTATTGCCGAGGGTCCCGGTGCACATCCCAGGTCTTGCCTGTTTGGCGCGCACAAAAGTCTGTGCGCCCAAACACTTGCTTCGTATGCTGTAATGGACACAAAAATGGCAACTCACTGTATGTAGTAGTAACTTGTAGTCTACTGTTGAGGTGCGGGAAGTTTCGAGCATTATGTTGCTTACTTTGTTTATGAGGTTACGCTTTGCGTCCATGAGAGCTGGTTTCTCAGGATGGCGCAGGATAAGGTTACGATTGTGGATGGGGCCGAAATCAGTTACCCTTGGTTGCACAACAAATACGAAAACTTTATTTAAAGAAATTAAAATTTTAAAACAATCCCTAAAAAAACACAATTGACTGTATGACGGCTGAAGGCCGTATCACAGAAATAAAATCCACAATTTTAGGGCCGAAGACCACCAACAAAAACCTCAAACAACAAACGGCTGAAGGCCTGAATTAGAAGTCAGAAGAACAATTCCAAATAGCAAAAACTCTACTAACTGCACACACGACGACCCGGACATACTAAAGGCCGCTCCAAAGATGGTACCACAGTACGCGCTATCGATAAGCGCTGGTGCTGCTACTCACGGACAGACAATGTGGGCAAACGTAGTGGCGCCAGTGAACACACTAAAAAAACCAAACGCCAATGTCGCTATTACAAGATGCCAAGCTATGAACGGCATCAATGCGAGCCGCACACGGCTCAGTCCAGTTGGATTCCATGCTATCGTGTGACTGTTTGTACGGTGATATAGATGGTTTCTACTTTAGCTCTAGGAAGTAAACCTTTAAGGAGAATTAGTTATCTCCCTGTGGCTTCACCTGCGTGTATGTGTGTCACATGTGATACACATATCTCTTCGTCTACATCTACATCTACATCCATACTCCGCCAGCCACCTGACGGTGTGTGGCGGAGGGTCCATCTCCTCCTCTCCTTTCTCCATCTGCCAGTCACCTGCTTGCCTCCCTAGTCGTCCATCTCCATCCTCCCACCTCTCTCTAACCATCTTCCCTTTCTGTTCATGATGTCCTCCGCGCTCTTCATTCCTCCCTCCCCCTCTCTCTCTTGTATCTCCCACTACACCCTCCCCACAACCCATCCCCTCCTCCCACTTCTTATCCACTTCCTCCTGCCCCTTCCTCTCTCCATCTCCTCCTCTATCAATCTCAACCTACCCCAAGACAAGCCCATGCACAGATGTAGCTCCTGTAAATGAGGTCAATAAAACACGCTGCTCTTGCACCCACAACTCATCTCTTCTGCATATACTTTGATAGTTCTACTGAGCAGGTGCCCTTATCATGAGTGTCTGCCTGTCAGTTTGAATGACAGACAATATGAACTGTTTCTCTATCCCCCAGACGGACGTTTCCAATATCACGAGCTATTACAGTGTTCGTGGAACGGCTGCCTGCCCCTTCCTCTGATTGGGGGGGACTTTAGTGCCCATAATCCTCTGTGAGGCGACAACACTACGTCTCGCAAAGGCCGAATACTAGAGTACCTTCTTTCAGAATTGGACGTCTGCCACTCACCACTGGAGCCAGAGTAAATCTCAGAGACATACATCTAGGGCTTGGAAACCTTTTGTCCTATGACATGTAAACTGCCATGCAAAACGGGTTGATACTACTCCAACATAGCAAACATAGCACGCTGTTGTTCTGGTTACTCTACAGGTCGTGGACTTCTGAGCTGTTTGTCAGCCCTGATATTTAGGTTGCCCTATGAAGCAGGTCGATAAGACAGGTCAATACACTTCCCACACAAACACACACACACACACACACACACACATATATATATATATATATATATATATATATATATATATATATATAGGGCAGTAGCTAGTTGTTTACATAGCACCTGAGAGAAGGACCACTGCTTACTGCCTCTCTGCCTCAAGCTGAGTTCTTGAGTTGGCATCAAAGCCAATACATTACCAATACATTATCGACTTGATTAACATCTTCCAATTGGCGCAAAAATATCTAAGAGCAGACTTCTGGGGCATGAAGACCACAACACCAGCCAGCTTGTGCTGCTTCTGGGCCACTTGCTCATGTTGTTAGTTGATGACCACCACTCAGCCTCAGAGGTGTACACTTCGAGTCCAGGCAACTCTACTGTCCCCCAACAGAGTAATTACGTGTAAACTGAGCAACTGGCTTGGTGATTCGTAGTGGCACTGGCATCAGTTCTGATTCTGATACCAGGGATCGCCTGGCAAGGCGAAACAACAGCTGCACCCTTCGCCACTTCTGCTGAATGGGATGGAACTTGCTTTTTGGTGCCATACTACGGCACATAATTTCTAGAAAGCACTGTCGGTGCATCCATTTTGTAAGTTCACGAAGCGAAATATTATTCACCCCCTCAAAAGAGCACTCTCATGGCTTTGGAGCTCCTTTCAAGTTGCCTGAAGATCATGTGACGATCCAACTTTGACATAAGTTGTGGCGGTGACAGTGTGACTGTACCAGTCAGCTATATGGTATCAGTGCAAAAAGGTGGGTCAACAGCGAGAAGTGTCAAAAGTTACCTGATTTTTTGGTTAATCAGCGGGAACTGTACGGCGTGTCTGCAGGAATGATGTACCACCTTGTAATGTTTAAGAACACTGCTCGTAAAAAGCTTCAACCCGACGGGGACCAGAAATGAGTGTGACAGTTTATCAGTGACAATAAACTCCAGACCAAACAGAATTTCGAATTTCCTGCTGCCATTGAATAAAGGTCCGTTTAAACGAGCGAACACTACAACAAGGAACCGCATGCAATCATCTTTTGTAGCCGGGTAACTCTAAAAAGCTATTGCTCTTGGTTGTATGGTGACGTAAAATACAGATGACTGAATGCTTTTTACCACTGAATGTGATTGCAGTCCGTGTCGAGCGCGACATGCATTTTCATTCTTTCCACAAAGAGCAAATAACTGTTCCAGTTTGTACTGGGAATGCAGGACATGTAATGAGTCTATTTGTACCTGCACATCAAAGCAGTAGACTGAGAATCTATAGTTGTCCACCCACCTGATGTCTGAAGTTGTCCTTGTGCCGGCACAGAAGTAGCACTCAGGTCGCGAATCCGTTGTCCTTGATGTAAGGCAGCAAAATTTACTACTAAGTCTTACTACGTTGCTGAAGGAGTATCCAAAGTTGATTGCGATGCCAATGGCTTTTAGTTTATTTATAGCACATGCAGTAGCTAATGCCATAAAGTACTTACATGATATTTCACAAAAATAGGCCTACAACACAATTCTTGTACGTAACACGATTCTGGTACATGAAACATATAGTGGAACAGTAATACATCAATTTTCACCTTTTTGCTCTTTTCTTCTCTGCATTCCTCAGAGAGAGGCGATTTAATAAGAGCACATCATATGGTGCGAAATTCACATCATAATCTTGCAGCATTTAGACCGCTCTGTACCATATAACTCCTTACTTACTGAAATAGGTCAACACGAATGACTTCTCTCGGTGTGCATTTTTTGGTGGAAGCCGATGAGGCATGAAGGGCTTCATGTGCATATCATTATTCTAAAATGAAATCTGAGGTTAGAGGGAAAGTCACTCGAAAATAAACGCCACTACACAGACCAGCGTTACAACATTAAACGAAGATGAAAATCGCATAGATGTGACAGCTACATCCAGCATTAGGGCACTGTAAACCGAATGGACAGAACCACCTACGTAACTAAACCTAAAGTACTCATACCATAGTAGTCTGACTATACGAAGCATGTCGAGTGAATCCACTGCTATTTGTTAAGTCGGATCTACATTAAGCCATAATTTTCCGCGATTACATGATTAAGAAGTGAGATATTCGGATATTATATGATGAAGTGTCTATCATCTTTTTTAATTTTGCCAATTTTTGACCCAATGTGGACTCTCATTTGATTTAACATTTACTGGTATGTACTTGAGTTTACCTCTTGGTTTTTGCATTCCCCTTCGATCTATATGGAATTGCCAACGTCCGGTTTGGTTGAGCACTATTAGGTATTTAAAATCGTTAGTGATGTAGTCTAATAATATATTTATTTGCGCGACCTCATATGGCGAGACTACTGTTATTTTTTTTCATTCCGTAGATACTTCTCAGAAGTATAACGTTAGGAATTTACTGTCCAAATAACTGATGTGGGCTCCGTCTTCCAAATAGTGTTCTTGTAAATAGAAACATAACAACCTTGTGTTATTGAAAAGTTGACGTATGCAATATCCACTTTTCGGTTGTGGTATCCAAAGTCTTCTCACATGGGTGGACACATGTTTACTTTTTATATTTATTACTTTTCGTATTTTTATTTTTTACTTCTTACAGTCATCATCCTAGAATGTTCTTTTGGTTCCTCCTAGTGGAATATTGTCTAATAACTATTGAGTATAGCTATGGTGTTACAATAGATGTAGTTCCTCTTTAATGTATCGTTCCTTTATGTATACTTACTATAAATAGTCCCATTGCTTTACTGTATCCCCTTTACTTTACCTGATATATGATACTTTTAACTACTTTGCTTATGATTAGTCGGTCCCTTAACCCATCTTTTACTTTTTGACGAAACCAGTAGAGTGTGCCACTTATAACCATACATTTTTGCAGACAATGGATTCACTGGACTCATGGTTACATTACCGTGACACTTCCTTTTTTATCAATACTTCCATTACGTTACTGACGATTTCGCAATATGCATGAATAAAGAATTAATTTCTGATAGTACACATTACGTTGTATCGTGTAGATTTTAAATAAGACTGATTTCTTTTAATTGTGTAAATTAAAGTGTAACACTTGCATTTTTTAGACAATACACTCTGTATTTCAATATGTACATACTGCTCTGGAATGAGCTCCACTGTATATAGATTTATTACGTAAATTAATATGCAATACTTGTATTTTTTAGACAATACGCTCTGTTTTTCAACATATACTTATTGCGCTGTGATAGCCTTCACTGTATAGGCCTGAAGATGATGTAGTGTATCGTCGAAACTGGTAGCCTAAAAACAAAACCTAAATAACGGCGACTGTTATTGTTTTATTGGATACTGACCAGCCGCAGTGCCATACTCCAGACAGAAGGTGGAGTTACAGTCATTTAACACAAGTTCGTAGGTGTTTTTCTACATGCCCATACAAATTATGTGCGTCGCGTAAGAGCGGTGCTAGTCGCGCCCCTATGAGGATGCAAATCAGATTTGCTTTAAATTCACACTGTCACGGTTGTGAGCGTTATTTGCCTCTGAGACTGGACGTAGTGAGATGATGTTAGGCAAGAATGCCTTTAAGGTGAAGAAGCAGCCCTTATCAACAGCTTGACAGAGGTCGCCTAATGAGGCTACGAGAGGCTGGATGTTTCTTCTGCGGTACTGCAGAAAGGCGTGGCAGGAAGGTAGCAGTCGTACATGATTCCTGTCAGCGGTGAACACATGAATGTATGGTCGCAAGAAGACCGAGTTTCAGGTAGCCACGTGGCACCACCTAGAGAGAAGACCATAGTATTTGGCGTATGGCTCTGCAGCAGCAATCTCAGCAGGCAATCTGAGCAGCAGTTGGCACAACGAACTGCTACAAATCCGTTGCTTCAAGGGCAGTTCCGAGTCAGGCGCCCTGTAGCGTGCATTCCACTAATCCCAAACCACCGCCATTTGTGACTTCAGTGGTGACTAGTGAGAGCTCATTGGAGGGCAGGGAGGTAATCCTTTGTGTTTTCTGACAAGTACCGGTTTCGTCCAGGCGCCAGTGATGACCGTGTGTTGGTTATAAAAACGCCAGTTTAGGGCCCGCAACCAAGGTGACTGCGCGCTAGACACATTGAAACTACACCTAGAGTTATAATCTGGGGTGTGATTTCGTATGGCAGCAGCAGCTCTCTCGTAGTTATCAGCCGTATTCTGATTGCCAACTTGTACATTAACCTGGCGATTCGAGCTGTTGAGTTGCCATTCGTGAACGAAATTTCTGGAGGTGTTTTCCAACAAGATAACGCTCGATCACATATCGCTGTTTTAACCCAACATGATCTACAGAGCTGTTGCCTTTACCTTCTCGATCACCAGATCAGATCGACCACATTTGGGATATCATCGGATGATAAATCCAGGGTCATCCAAAACAGCATTAACCATCCCTGTACTGACCGACTAAGTGCAACAAGCAAGGAACGCCATCCCGCAAACTGACATCCGACACCTGTACACAATGCCTGCACATTTGCATGCTTGTATTAAACTTTCTGATGGTTACACCGATTATTAAAGTACCATCATTTCAGATTTACAATGGCAAATCTCGCTCTTACGTTAACTTATAATCCTAGACAAATGTATTCCCAAAATTTCATTATTCTACTCTGATAATTTCTTTTTTTGTGTTGCGATGATTTTCGGTAATGGAAATTAGCGTTTGGCGTCATTGGTAGGTAGGCCCCTTGCAGGGCATGTCCGGCCGCCTTGGTGCAGCTCTTATTATATTCGACCCCACATTGGGCGACCTGTGCACCGGATGGGGATAAAATGATGAAGAAGACAACACAACACCCAGTCCCTGAGGGGAGAAAATCTCCGACCCATCCGGGAATCGAATCCGGGCCTGTAGGATGGAAATCCGTCACGCTGACCACTTTTTTTTAAAATCTCATTTTGATCGCTTTTGTTCGTTGTATCTGCTCGGGGCGGACGTCGTAAGACATCCGTTTAAGTTCGTTGTTTATCGATGAAGTCAGTTTTTTTATTACAGAGGGCAGCTAACCCTCCGACCGAACACGCTAAGCTACCGTGCCGGCTTACCACTCAGCTATCGGGGCGGACATAATTATCGGTCACTGTATATGTATAAAATTTTGTATACATATTACTTAGTATCTGGAAAGTAATAGTGTGGGGGTAAGAACCACCAGCCTCCTATTGTGGGGGGGGGGGGGGAATAACATCAAGGATGGTCAGACAGTGAGAGGTAAGGAGGAGATGGGCGCAGGTAAGTGGGAAGGATGACATGGACAGAGGGGGGGGGGGAGGGGAGATGGACAGTGTGAGGTAGAGAACGAAATGTACAGAGAAGGAAGAGAAGATGGACGGGCAGGGCAGGGAGCATGAGATGAAAAGGAGGGGAGAGAAGAGAAGGACAGGACGAGGGCAAAGGACTTGGAGAGGGAGACAGGGTGGAGAAGGACAGAGAGAGGGGGAGGAGGAGTTGGAAATACAGGGGGAGCGCCAGACGGAGAGAAGAGGAAGGAAAAGATAAGCAGAGAGAAAGGGATGGAGAAGACGGAGTATTAGAAGATCATTATAAACACATACCCGGGCAACGTCTGGTATCCAACTTGTATAAATATTCAAATGATGTCGTATTGGCAACATATATGCCAAAAGACGAAACTGTATCTTTCATATCCTAGAAAACAACGATATCGTGTTTGCGCTGTTGACGATGATGTGGTTTCCAGTACAGCACTCGTGGGTGCCGCATCGCGGTCGCGAAGTGGTGCCTGGTGCAGTCCGACGATAATTTCATGGATTTGTAGTTTTAGCTTCATTGATGTCCACTATTGACAAACAATAGAGACTGTTATTCTGAAGAATGTTGGGTTAGACCGACTGAAACCTAGGTAAATTCTAAGTAAACGGTGCAACTGCGGCTCTTCATTATTAACATTAGTTTTTACTTAATCCTGTATGTAAGGTAAAAAGTCTGGTGTTATACGTAACACTGTCAGTCCGTAGCTATCAAGCTAAATATTGGTGAGAGTTCCTTTCGCCACCAGGGTTCGACTTGGTTAGCTTTGCGTCTGGCGCTGTTCCACGAGGTTACATTGGCGACCTCAATTGCAGAGGCTGGTAGTCAAAAGCTTACATGGCGGGAGCGGCTGACCCTTAACTACGAAGAGCAACTGACAGCGGCCGCTCATCACATTTTCAGTGACAGATCGCCGAGTGGCCCTGCAGTCTCAGAGCTCAGCTAAGTGCACTTCTGTGTAACCGGTACCTGTTTACCTCTGACGATAGCTGTAAACAGACCTCATATACTCTTAAATTTGTCATGAAGTGAGGGTATATTCCGAGTCAAGGACACTCTCTCGAACTGGAATACTTTCGCTAAAGGTACAATCTATAGTCGCAGATTGCTCTGTCGCTAACAAGAAATTGCGTGTAATCATTTCTGTAACTTCTGAGTATGGTAAACTGTACAGCTCTTTCAATGAGCAGCTTTACTTCTGTTTAACTGTTGATGGCAGTAGCTAGCAGCTGTCGCAGCTTTTTCTTCGATGCCGTAGATGTGTGCTAGTATTTTGCATCTCTACGTATTGTGTATGAAGCGTAGTGCATTAGGGCGAAACCGACATTGATCAGTACTGCCGATAGGTGCGAAGAGAACAAAGACCTTTCTCGGTAGGAGCAAGTGGAGAAAAGCTCGGCCGCATAGTCGAAATAAAGGGTATGCGACTTGAAAATCATCAAAACCCAGGCAGTTTTCTCATGTTTTTATTTTATTGTTCTCTGGTCCCCTCACTCTTCACGGCTGAGACTGCCATAGTAGCGGCACAACTTGCAACTCTTGAGGACAATTGTTCATATAGAAATGAGTTTTAACTATTAAAATAGATAAAATATCTAGAAGTTTTTCGAAGAAATATTGAGCTGTTTTCTTAAGTGATACTGAAAAAAAGAGGACAAAGCATTTCCCTAGGAGGACTTAGTCCTAGAAGAGATAATTCGGACTAAATGATGCTTATTGGTTCTGTTGATGCAATGTGCGGAGTTCCTATTTGGGAATCGGTGCGATGTGGGTTAAGGGTGGTAAGAAAGCGAAAGTTTTGGGATAAAGATAACTTTGAGGGATGCCAGGGCATCCTTTTTCCAATTTCTGTCTTTCTTTACAGTTTTTACCCGCTACTGTTTCCCCTGGTACCATGGAATCTATTGTCTTACATGCATATTATTTTGAACTGCGGGCAACCAACTATACGTCCACATTTTTATAAGAAGACAAATAATATCGCTCTGGCTGCAGAAAGACTTTATCAAAATCACGACCTGTTTCACTTTAGACACCTCTTCACGCAATGTAAAATTTTCTCTACAGAACTATTTTACGTTTTCCGGAGGCGACTCGCCGTCCTCCACGTAATTAAAACCCGCTATAAGCGATTGTCCAATACATGGAAAGGAAGGTGTTCCATATAATCGGCTGAAGGCGATGCTGGCAGGCTATAAGGACGTTCCTTATACATGAAATCGGTCGTGGTTATAATAAAAATCTTTCTACCGCCGGAGCGGTGTTTCTTGTCTTCTTATTAAAATGTGTTCCCTTATGTCTTAACAGATAACCAATCATTTTGTCCCTTCTTCTTGTCAATCTTTTCCAAATGTCACTTTCTTCACCGATTCTCCAGAGAATCTCCTCACTCCTTACATTATCAATCCACCTAGTTTTCAACACTCTTCCGTAGCACCACACTGCAAATGCTTCCATTCTCTCTTGTCCCCTTCTCAAAGATCATGATTTACTACCATAAAGTGTTGTATTCCAACGATACATTTTCAGAAATTTGTTCCTCAAATTATTGCTTATGTTTGACACCAGTAGATTTCTCTTGGCCATGAATGCCTTCTTTGCCTATGCTACTCTTCTTTTTATGTATTTCTTGCTTTGACCATCATGGGTTATTTTGTTTCCAATATAACAAAATTCCTTAACTTCGTCTGCTTCGTGGTCACCAATTATTATGTTAATTTGCTCACTGTTCTCATTTCTGGTCCTTCTTATTACTTTCGTCTTCCTTCGATTTACTCTCAACCCATATTCTGCACTCAGCAGATTATTGCAAACGGGGAAGATGGCGCAGTGGTTAGAACACTGGACTTGCATTCGGGATGACAACGGTTCAAATTCGCGTCCTGCCATTAAAATTTACGTAGTCCGTAGTTTTCCTAAATTGCTCCTGGCAAACGCCGGAATGGTTCCTTTGAGAGGCCGTGTCCGATTTCCTTCTCCATCCTTGAAACAGTCCGAACTTGTATTCTAATGACCTCGCCGAAGACGAGGCGTTGAACCCAAATCTTATCTTCTTTCCTTCATTAGGCTGTTCATACCATTCAGCAGATCCTGTAATTCTGCTTCACTTTCGCTGAGGATATAAATATCATCATCGAATCTCATTATTGATGCCTTTTTACGCTAAATATAAATGCTACTCTTGAAATTTTCCCGTATTTCCGTCATTGCTTTTTCGATATATAGATTGAACAGGGGCGACAGGCTACATCCGTATCATACACGCTGCTTAATTCAAACGCCTCGTTTTTCGTATTCAAATCGTATTGTCCCCTTTTGGTTCTTTCACATTTTGTATATTAACCGCCTCTCCCTGTAGCATATTCCTATTTTTCTCAGAATTTGTAACGTCTTGGGCCATTTTACGTTGTCGCATAGTTCGATCGTCTTCTAGCAAATCCTCCGTGTCCTTTTCCATTCTTCTTTATAGTATTCTTGCCAACAACTTGGAAGCATGAGTTGTTCAGCTCTTGCTATTATGGGGACAGTGTGGAGTGTCTGGTATTATGTCGCAACACTTGTAGATTCTAGACACCATCTCAGTGCTATTCGAAATTTGGATGCAATGTTATATGCCCCTTCTGTTTTATTTGATATTAAGTCTTCCAAAGCTCTTTCAAACTCTGATTCTAACGCTGGTTCCCATATCTGTTACATATCAGTTTCAGTCTCTTTTTATATCACGTCATCTCGCAATCCCTCCCCCCTCACAGATTTTCTGTATACTCTTTCCAACTATCCACTTCCTTTATAATGAGTTATCATTGCGTTCTTAATGAAGCACCTTTGCCTTTAATTCCACAGAAGGTTTTTTGACTTTTCTTTATGCCGAGTCAGGCTTTCAGACGATCATTTCTTTTCGGATTGTTTCGCTTTTCGCCTGCAACCATTTCGTCTTGACGTCCTCGCTCTGCCTATTTATTTTATTCCTAACTGAACTGTACAGTCCTATTCCTGACATTCTCTAAATATTCTTGTGTTTTCTCCTTTTGTCACTCACTGGAAAAATTTCTTGTGTTATTCAACGTTTCTTGGCAGTTACGTTACTAGCACCTATGCTAGTCTTTCCAATATCTGTGTTTGCTCTTTTCGAGGATTTCACCTTCCCTCTAATTAAATGGCGTAATGTAGTTTCCTTATCACGGTATCGGCACCTTTATCGAACTTCAGACTCGTCTCATCCTGCCTCAGTACTTCATTATCCCACTTTCTTTGTCACTGATTCTTCCGTACTTTGGTCTTAAACTTCAGTCTACTTGTATTGTCATATCTCTGGCTTAGTTATGGAGGATCTTTGAGGGTAGCCGCGACTGCAGAGTCGAGCACGGGACATGGAATTATTATGCTGTGTTGTGGGAAACTGTGCATGTGAGAGGCATTGTTATTACGGAAGTTCGGGTGTTGCTACAAGTGCTATTATAGTAAGGTGATGAAATATGGAAGTGATTCAGAGGAAAGTGTGTGATGATGCAATTGAAAACGAGCAGTGCCGCCGATAACGTATTTGTGTATACTCTCGTTGCGTGTCGCACCGTACATCAATCTTCCGCGCCGCGTTCGGCCCCTCAGAATCAACTAATGTCGATCAGCAATATAGATTACCACGAAATAGAGCATTCAAGTGCGAGTGTCTTGTAGTGAGCGTCAGAACGTGCGTTCGGTCATTGCGTTCCGCATCATCAACAATCAGCCGCGTCGCGACGGTTACGCGCACGCTCGTGCAAGTGAGAACTGAGAAAAAATAACTTTATGAACAGTGTTATGTCATTACTATTGTCAAGGAGGACTGGTACTAAATATCTGTGTATGCATGACGAGCGTAAGAACTTTCGTTCGATCATTCGGCCTCCGCATTTTCAACAATCACCCACGTCGTGTCGGTTACGCGTACACTCATCCAAGTGATATTGTGGACAGATAATCATCAAGAATTCTAATTGGGATAAACACTTATGGCTTAGAATGTAGAAAGTGCAACCTACGTCTTTCTTATCGTCTCAGATTATAGTTGTTCATACCAGACGTAGGAGAGTGTTGTGTTTCATGTCGAGTGGCTCCCTTAAATCCGCTTCCACATTTACTAGCTAAAATTTATTGCATAACTCAATTAACCCTCCTCCTCTCTCATTCCTATTACCAAGTCAATTTCTCCAACTAACGCTTTGTTCTACACCCTGCCTCATACACCCCCCACATACTTTCCCTATTTATTTAAATTCTGTCTGCGTCGTCGGCGTGTATACCTGAACTGTTCCTGATGGCTTTAGTTTCCTGTCGATTGTGATGAGATCAACGTTATCATTAAAGTGTTCAGAGTAACACACTCTCTCCCCTTGCTTCTTGTTGATAACGAATCCTACTCCAGTTACACCATTTTCTGCTGCTGTTGTTATTATCCTATAGTCGTATGTCTAAAATTCTATGTTCTCTTTACATTTCAATTCGTTCACCCCCGCTCTACCTAAATTCAGCCTTATCATCTCCCTTTTCAAGATCTCTAGCTTCCCGACCTCGTTCAAACCATTTTTTCGACTCTCCGACTACAGAGTGTTATTCTTTCGTTGGTTATTCCATCTTATCCGCACGGTCCCCTGCGCATCGGCAGCTCCCTCCCATGACCGGAATGAGGGACTATCAGAAATTTTTTGCCTCTTGTGAGGTTCTCTTTCAGCACAGCATACATGCTCTCCCGATGCACCTCATTCGGCTTTAATGAAGTGGTTTCCGTCTGCATCATCAAGCCATTTATCAACGATGATTCTTCCGACTTTTAAGGGTAGTTTCTCACCACAAAGGCAAGAGAGTGCTCTGAACATCTGTACACCGAAACAGAAGATTTTTGCTCTTTTCAGCTACGCAACGGTAAAATCAGAGCATAATATCTATTTTTATCGACGAAAAACTGCATTATTATTTGGTAAAGTGTTAAGAATTTGATAAAATTGGAACGTATTCGAGCAGCGTTCCTTTCTAGTATTTCATTAAAATGATTTAATTGTCAATCGTGGTTGAGCTGAGTGAACATATACAAAGAAAATGTACTCAACAATATAATGCACATGCATGGTCCCCATGGTAAATAAAAATAAATTTTCCAATGTATCAGTACTAAACAGATAACTTTTTATGCATAATATGTATTACCACATGACGATGAGTTTGGGGAAGGAGGCATAGGATAAAAAATAAGGTCTCAATCTCCCACAAATTCTTCAAAAAATAGAAATAAAACTGATTCTGCGCTAGCGTACCAAACTTATTGCATTCCCAACTAAGAAGTCATGGCTAAATGCAAAGCATGCACCAAACCACGAAAATGCATTAAACTACACATCACAAAATTTGAAGAAAATAATTTGGATGTGTAGGTATTCGCTCTATTCTGCTAGTTTAGAGATATTCATAACTAGCAAGCAACTGAATTTCAAAGCACTGTAACACATAGGTAAAAACACCAATAGTAAACAGAAATACAACCCACATATTCTGCAAGAAAACAATCTAAATCTGCAAACGCGCATATACGTTACAGAAGTGCTCAGAGCACAGTTATTATTGAAGATTAATGTAATAATTAACCTGATTTCTATCGTCGATCACCAGCTCCCCACGTTGTTGTTGTTGTGGTCTTCAGTCCTGAGACTGGTTTGATGCAGCTCTCCATGCTACCCAATCCTGGGCAAGCTTCTTCATCACCCAGTCCTTCTGAATCTGCTTAGTGTATTCATCTCTTGGTTTCCCTCTAAGATTTTTACCCTCCACGCTACCCTCCAATGCTAAATTTGTGATCCCTTGATGCCTCAGAACATGTCCTACCAACCGGTCCCTTCTTCTTGTCAAGTTGTGCCACAAATTCCTCTTCTCCCCAATTCTATTCAATACCTACTCATTAGTTATGTGATCTTCCCATCTAATCTTCAGCATTCTTCTGTAGCACCACATTTCGAAAGCTTCTCTTCTTGTCTAAACTATTTATCGTCCATGTTTTACTTCCATACATGGCTACACTCCATACAAATACTTTCAGAAACGACTTCTTGACACTTACATCTATACTCGACATTAACAAATTTCTCTTCTTCAGAAACGATTTCCTTGCCATTGCCAGTCTACATTTTATATCTTCTCTACTTCGACCATCATCAGTTATTTTGCTCCCCAAATAGCAAAACTCCTTTACTACTTTAAGTGTCTCATTTCCTAATCTAATTCTCTCAGCATCACCCGACTTAATTCGACTACATTCAATTACCCTCCTTTTGCTTTTGTTGATGTTCATCTTATATTCTCCTTTCAAGACACTGTCCATTCCGTTTAACTGCTCTTCCAAGTCATTTGCTGTCTCTGACAGAATTACAATGTCATCGGCGAACCTCAAAATTTTTATTTCTTCTCCATGTATTTTAATTCCTAATCAGAATTTTTCTTTTGTTTCCTTTACTGCTTGCTCAATATATAGATTGAATAACATGGGGAGAGGCTACAACCCTGTCTCACTCCCTTCTCAACCACTGCTTCCCTTTCATACCCCTCGACTCTTATAACTGCCATCTGGTTTCTGTACAAATTGTAAATGGCTTTTCGCTCTCTGTATTTTACCCCTGCCACATTTAGAATTTGAAAGAGAGTATTCCAGTCAACATTGTCAAAGCTTTCTCTAAGTCTACAAATGCCAGAAACGTAGGTTTGCCTTTCCTTAATCTTTCTTCTGAGATAAGTCGTAAGGTCAATATTGCCTCACGTGTTTCAATATTTCTTTGGAATCCAAACTGATCTTCCCCAAGGTCGGCTTCTACCAGTTTTTCCATTCGTCTGAAAGGAATTCGTGTTACTATTTTGCAGCTGTGACTTATTAAACTGATAGTTCGGTAATTTTCACACCTGTCAACACCTGCTTTCTTTGGGATTGGAATTATCATATTCTTCTTGAAGACTGAGGGTATTTCGCCTGTCTCATACATCTTGCTCACCAGATATTAGAGTTTTGTCAGGACTGGCTCTCCCAAGGCCGTAAGTAGTTCTAATGGAATGTTGTCTACTACCGGGGCCTTGTTTAGAATCAGGTCTTTCAGTGCTCTGTCAAACTCTTCACGCAGTATCGTATCTCCCATTTCATCTTCATCTACATCTTCTTCCATTTCCATAATATTGTCCTCAAGTACATCGCCCTTGTATAGCCCCTCTATATACTCCTTCCACCTTTCTGCCTTCCCTTCTTTGCTTATAACTGGCTTTCCATCTGAGCTCTTGATATTCATGCAAGTGGTTCTCTTTTCTCTCAAGGTCTCTTTAATTTTCCTGTAGTCAGTATCTATCTTACCCCTTGGGAGAGAAGCCTCTACATCGTTACATTTGTCCTCTAGCCATCCCTGCTTAGCCATTTTGCACTTCCTGTCGATCTCATTTTTGAGACGTTTGTATTCCTTTTTGCCTGCTTCATTTACTGCATTTTTATACTTTCTCCTTTCATCAATTAAATTCAATATTTCTTCTGTTACCCAAGGATTTCTACTAGCCCTCGTCTTTTTGTCTATTTTATCCTCTGCTGCCTTCACTACTTCATCCCTCCGAGCTACCCATTCTTCTTCTACTGTATTTCTTTCCCCCATTCGTGTCAGTTGTTCTCTTACGCTCTCCCTGGAACTCTCTACAACCTCTGGTTCTTTCAGTTTATCCAGGTCCCATCTCCTTAAATTCCCACCTTTTTGCAGTTTCTTCAGTTTCAATCTGCAGTTCATAACCAATAGATTGTGGTCATAGTCCACATATGCCCCTGGAAATGTCTTACAATTTAAAACCTGGTTCCTAAATCTTGTCTTACCATTATATAATCTATCTGATACCTACTAGTATCTTCAGGATTCTTCCATGTATACAACCTTCTTTCATGATTCTTGAACCAAGTGTTAGCTATGATTAAGTTATGCTCTGTGCAAAATTCTACCAGACGGTTTCCTCTTTCATTTCTTAACCCCAATCCATATTCGCTCCCCACAAACCACGAAAAATACAAAAGTTCAACCCTGAACCTTTTTCGTGAATTTATTTGATACATTGAAAACAATTTCACTTTACTGGCTATACTTGATCATAAATTTTCTTTGTATTCCACGTGGAAGCAAACCGATTAACACAAATTACTTCTTACCATAAACATAATAACAATAATGATAAACACATGCGAAATTACCCTCTCCATCACTAGCTACTTTTTCCCCTAACAACCGAAGGGAGAAATAAAGATTACTTTGTACAAATAACACACTCTTAAGTTCCTCCAAGTGCCTCAGTCCACAGAGGATCCAAAGTTCTTATCTCATGTTGCCAGGTCTCAGCGACAGAACGTCCTACCGGATGTGCTGAAACCGCAGGAATTAACCCTCTACTGCCCACCGTGACTCTGAAGTCACGTCAAATTTTATCGTTATATTTCGCATTAGGATCGTTATTTCTTTCTTGACCAGTGTGACTTGAGTGTTACAATATGGCTGCTTTATACACAAACAATGTAACTGCCCACTGTGACCTCAGAGTCACAGAACTATTTTTAAAAAATAATTTTTTTCAAAAACAAATACATTATTCTCTAACATTCTGTGCATATAAATATTTTTTTCTACAGGAAATAATAATTTGGGCAATAGAGGGTTAACTGCAGGGATTAATTGTCGGAAGGGTTGGCAGCCACGAAACAGGACTACACCGTCTCCTGCTAACTTGACTGTGTGTACCTAACCTCACCCCTGCCTTGCCATTAAATTTAAACCTCATTACTTTTCTGCCTGTGCTACTACTACATGGCAAAACTGTTCTAGCAAACTAAGGCTACCGCTCACTATTATCAGGCTAATACTCACCCACGCCAGTTGCTCATTCTGGATTAAATTATAGGAAAAAGATATAGGAAGGACACAGGTACAGAAATATCATAATAAAAACTAAGGTTAAACGACTCACTTCCTTCCTAAAAAAATCATTTTTAATGGAATACTTAAAAAAACTATTCTTATAAGTTACAATCCCGTCAAACTCATAATACGTTACTAAATAATGTGATAAATTTTCATTGGTAAAATTAGACGTTGTTCTATAATTAATCCATTGCCTGATTGGAATGAGATTAGATTTTCTTTGACTTACAAGAAATACCGTCAGGTCGAAATGAGGAAATCTGATCTAATAAATTTAACAAGGAACTACAGAAAAGTAAGGGATTTGAATTTGTTGTTGTTGTGGTATTCAGTATAAACCCTGATTTGATGCAGCTCTCCATGCTACTCTATCCTGTGCAAGCCTCTTCATATCCGAGTAACTACTGCAGCCTACATCATTCTGAATCTGCTTACTGTATTCATCTCTTGGTCTCCCTCTATGATTTTTACCACCCACCACCCCCCAACATGTTTCCCTCCACTACTAAATTCGTGATCCCATAATGCCTCAGGATGTGTCCGACCAACCAAACCCCTCATCTAGACAGGTTGTTCCCCAAATTTCCTTTCTCCTCACATCTCTTCAGTACCTCCTCATTAGTTACTTGATTTACCTATCTAATCTTCGGCATTCTTCTGTAGTATCACATTTCAAGGGCTTTTATTCTCTTCTTGTCTACACTGCTTATCGTCCAAGTTTCACTTCCATACGTAGCTACATTCCATATAAAGACTTTCAGAAGGAACATCTTGACACTTAAATCCTTGCTCGATGTTAACAAATTTCTCTTCTTCAAAAAAGCGTTACTTGCCA